>NW_016107664.1:1306025-1315182 GCF_001604975.1 Cebus imitator
ATGAGACAGGGTCTCACTCTGTTGCCCAGGCTGGAGTGCAGTGGCACGATCTTGGCTCACTGCAACTTCCACCTCCCGGGCTCAAGCAATTCTCCTGCCTCAGCCTCCTGAGTAAATGGGATTACAGGCACTCACCAGCATGCCTGGCTAATTTTTGTATTTTTAGTAGAAACAGGGTTTCACCATGTTGCTCAGGCTGGTCTCAAACTCCTAACCTTGTGATCTGCGTGCCTCGGCCTCCCGAGGTGCTGGGATTACAGGCGTGAGCCACTGTGCCCAGCCAAGTTATTTTTATTCTATATTCCTTTATTTATCTATTTGTATATTAAGGAGTTTGACTAGACTCTCATAAGGCTTTGGTTCTCAACTCTGATGTGCAGTTAATATTACACTGGTTAAATTATTTTTTTCCAAGTTTCCATCCCTGAAGAACTTGATTCATTTGGTATGCGATGGGTTCTAGGAATTCCATAGGTGATTGGGATGCATGGGTAGGTTAAAGAAGTAGTGACCTAGCTCCTTCTAGCTTTGACATCTTACAATTCTAATTGTAGTACAAGCATGACTGTGAAAGTGCAGCAGAAGTCAGATAAATTAAGTGTTTTATTCATTCAGGGGCAGGGAATATAACCCCTTGCTTGCTGGCTATAGTTAGGGCTTAATGGAAATGATGATGTTGACAAAGACTTTGAAGAATAGTTGGAAATGTGGGCAGATGGATGATTGCATTGTTGGTGTTCAGTTCAACTTAGTTGAAGGCCAGAAGACATACGAGGCAATAGGGGGGAAAATGACCTGTTTTGGTGCCATGGACCGTGGTTCTAGTCTTGTTTTTCTCATTTTACGTGTCACACTTGGTTGTCCTTTTGGAGACGATAGATTGTATTATTGCAGCTGTATCCTTATTCAGTGGAAGTGGAACATATGGTGACAGATACCATGGGACTGCTTTGGGAACTAATTGGGTATATTCTTCCTCAAGTCTTTTGTGGCTGTGCTCTTTGAGATCCATTTTGACCACCCCATTGGTTTTCTGGTTAGAAACAAAGAATATCAGGACCCACTCTGTTATCTAAAATAGTAGTTTTGCTGTCACAATGATTATTATGAAACCAAAGTTGGCTTTTTTTGTTTAGATAAACCCATAAAAAAGCAACATTCTGAGTAAATTATATAGCGTCCACTTGATGAAATAATAAGCCTAAGTTTAGGGAATGAAAGTAATGATCTAATGCAGTATTTAGAATGGGTATACAGTATGTAGTTATTAACCAAAAAGTCACATCCTGCATTCTTTTAATTTGTGCAAAATTTGTCATTAATTGCCCAGGAAACCTCTGATTTTTTTCATAATCACATCATAGCTATTGACTTTTTTCCCCTTCTTCTGCCTTAAAATACATCCCTATAAATAGTAGATTACATTCAGATTTGTAATACCCCCTTTAAACATTGATTTGCTAAGTTTAGCTATGTTGCTCTCTTTTTTAAAAAATAGATTTTTTCCCCCAACTTTGCCTTTGAGTTGTTACTGACAAATCACAATTTGTTGTTTTTTGTTTTTATTTTTTTTGAGACTCCGTTGGTGAGGCTAGAGTGCAGTGATCTCGGCTCACTGCAGCCTTGACCTCCCCAGGCTCAGGTGACCCTCCCACCTGTTTTGTTTGTTTGTTTGTTTCATATTTTTAGTAGAGATTGGGTTTTGCTATGTTGCCCAGGTGGGTCTTGAACTCCTGGGCTCAAGTGAGCTACCTGTCTCAGTCTCCCAAAGTGCTAGGATTATAGACACGAGCTGCCATGCCTGGCCCACACTTTGTTTTTTCATGTCAGTTGGCTTAAAATTTTGTTTAGTCCTTCTGCTCAGTATGAGCTTGCTAATTCTGAAATCCTTTTTGATTTCATTAACTACCACTGTATGAAGGAATTGTATACAGTATTCTACTTGCAAACAGATTGAGAGATGTGTTCTGACTCTTCATGCAAACACATTATAAATGGGGCAGGGTCAGAAACACAGAAGTCAAAAATTGAAAAGAAAGAACAGGATAATGTGTTAGGAATGAGGCAGCCAAGCTGATATCCAGCCAAGAATCCAGTCCTTCCCTATTCCTGGCAACTCTCTTAGATCAATTTAGGATTTATAAGTTGGCCTGTGATAATCTCATGCAGCCCTTGATGATGTTGATTTGTTGACTTTGAAATTAGAGAAGAAATAACAAGGCTTTTGTGATTGACTACTTGCACAGAATAACCTTTACTAATTTGCTTGTTGGCCTTCAGTAGCAACAGAGCCCTTTAGAGAGTGACATTCATCATGATTTATTTGAATGAAAAAATAAATAAAAAGAACAACATAGCTAGATCTGAGAAGAGATCTCAGAATTCAGAAAGTGTCTCCAATTTCAGGAAGGAGTGTCTTGGGAAAATTACTGCTATTGCATCCCTTGTCTTTTTTTTTTTTTTTTCTTTGGAGATGAAGTTTCATTCTTGTTGCCCAGGCTGGAATGCAATGGTGCGATCTCGGCTCACCGCAACCTCTGCCTCCTCGGTTCAAGAGATTCTCCTGCTTCAACCTTCAGAGTAGCTGGGATTACAGGCATGTGCCACCATGCCCAGCTAATTTTGTTTTTTTAATAGAGACAGGGTTTCTTCATGTTGGTCAGGCTGGTTTCAAACTCCTGACCTCAGGTAATCCACCTGCCTCGGCCTCCCAAAGTGCTGGGATTACAGGCATGAGCCACCATACCCAGTCCCTTGTGTCTTTTTATCTGCCAGATTGTTAAGAGGAATAATAGAGTCGGAAGTGTATATCAAATTTGCCTTGTAAGCACATTGAGGATTACTTACTATTTTGCAGATTGTGTTCTGTGTTCATGCTCCCTGGGGTGGTGTTGCAGGACTGCTTCTGCTTCATCCAGAGCACTTGAGCTGTTCTCTGCTTACATATTTATATATTAGGATTTCATGTATTATTGATTGGATACAGTTCTGTTTTTTTAAAAAAATTTGAAAATCTTTGGTTTAGCTCAAATGCCAAGACTTTATAGAGAATGTATCAGAAGATCAAAAAAGGTAATTTATATACCCACAGTCATGGAACTATTTAGAGGTTGACAGAGATTAGAAACCATCCAGGTTTCAACCGGCCATGTCTGAACTTCCTATCCAGGACATTTTTGCTACAAAATGTTGATTTGATTTTCCATTTTGAAAGACACAGAAGTGATCTGTGAAATGGTGATTAGCACTAGGTGGCCCCAGGCAGCCTTGGAATGCTCCATGGTTCAAATGCCCAAGACCAGATGGAAGTCCAGAAGTGGATGACTCAAAGTTTATTAGTTTTGCCACCTGGGCTGTACAGCCAAACCAGCTGCCACAAGGCAGCTCCAATTTTGACAGAGCAGTAAATGAACATTAAAGTGAGTTTAAGTCCCAAAAATAAAGTAAAGGAGAATGGCTGCGGCAGCAAGGAGATTTATCCAGGCTGAGTCCTATTGATATTTCTTGTAGGAAGCACAGCTGCTGTGCTAGGTAGGGGGCAAGAAAAGGCCTGAAAAATCATGCCTTGAGTTGTTCCAGGAGCCAGTCGCAATTTGGGCTATGTTTTAATGACGGGCTTGGTGGGTTTTCCAGTCACATCTGATGATCTAGAAAGGGAAAAGCAAGCTGGTACTATGTCATGGTTATGTAATGTGGCCAGGACCACTTTTTATTCTTTTATGGAATTCATGGAAAATCATTTGATTACTTCCTTTCCATAGTTCTGCAGTGGTGGAACCATAAGTATTCATTGGAACATAAGATATTTGTGGCAGATCACCAGGAAGCAATTCATTAACCTCATATTATTGTCATATTAAGTTGATCTATTGTAGATTTGTCAAGATCTGCCCATGAAATACTGCAATAGTCAGAAACTTACTCTAAGGTTTTAGATGACTCCTTTAACAGATCTGCAGTTCTCAAAAACTGAATTGAGTATGACAATGAGAGTATGGGGCTAGGAGCAAATTGGGAGAGGTACAGTAATGTTTCTTTAAATGAGGATGATCTACTAATTAATTTTAAAAAGTCAAATAATCTTGATCTTTTGTGTCAGAATGCTTTGGGCCACAAGTAATGGAAGACCTGGCTAAACTGACTTAAATAAATGGAGGGTTATTATTACTACTTTTTTATGTCATCAGAAATTTAGAGAAATGTGGCTCCTGGCTTTGGTACATCTGTCTACTCAGTGATGACACAGGCTCTTTTGGTATCATCTTGGTGCAAAATAAAAGGAGATACATGCAGAGGGGAAAAATGTATGAGTTGCTGTTGTATATTGCTGTGGGTTTGATGATAAAGGCTGGCCCATGGTTCCATCTGCTTGGTCAACCTCTGCTTTCAGATAATCTTTTTAAGGGTTGAACGTTTATATGTTTATATTTCTCAATTGACTATTACTTAGTCTCATGTAATAATGTAACACCATTCTTCATTTGTGTGATAAAAGTACAAGTGCCTGTATATTTTCTAACTTGATGGACAGTTTTTTTTTCTGCTACAATGACATGAAGTGAAATCACTTTCATAATATAACATTCTGTTTATGAGTATAGATAAACTAGCTGTTCTATTTTATTTATTTACTTTTTTTCCTGGTAGGTGGCGTGTTTGTCCCACATAGCTGCAAATTATCTTATTGGTCAAAAGGAAGCAAAACGTTGGGGTACAGCTCATGGAAGTATTGTTCCTTACCAGGTAAGGCTACGGCAGTCTAAAGTTGGGCTGTTGTAATTTGCCGTTTTATATGATGTGTTTTCGGAAAATGATTCCTTTATATGCAAAAAATCCTTTAGCTTTTTTGGTAATGTATCTGTGTCTGCCTATAACAAGGTTTTGTTGTTCACCTTAAGTTCTGTTTTGCCTGTTTCTTCATCAGAAAGAGATCAGTAACAGGACCCTTAAATGGATCAAAGGAACTCGCTGAAAGCAAGTGACTTTTGGGCTCATATGTTGGTTTTCTTTTTTTTTTTCCACCCAAAAGAGGCACTGACTGTAGCCATTTTACAAAGCATGATTTGTTAACCATGTCAGTTATAAAACAAATGTTACCTACCCCATCTGACAATAATATTCTCACAGGATTGAGTAAAATGAAAATTTGCGTGTGATGGTTCTTCATTTTTGGAACAAAGCAGATGGCTCAGGAGCTGCTGTTCTTTATTAAGTGTCTAAACTTGTCCTTAGAAATTCTTGACTTTGGCTAGTGTAAATGGATATGTGAAGTAACTGTGATCTTTCAAAAATAAAATTTAAAACAAAACCTAGCTCTTCTTCCAATCCCTAACCTTTGCTTGGTCTAGTTATACCGTGTGTTGTTGTATTTATTAATGTATCTGCCATATCTTCTGTACTCTATTGTAAGCGCTTAAGAGTAGAGGTCACTTTTTTATCATTGTATGTCTTCTCACAATCAATGAAAGCACATGTTAGGTACTGTAGACATATCTGTGGAATGAATGAGTGAATTTTACTGGAGTAATTTCAATACTAGTGCTCTTGGGAGAAAACAAAAAAGTCAGCATTTTTCATTTACCAGGAAATTCATCAACCCTGCTAATCATCCTTTTAGCTTTAAGACATTATTTCCTTAGGCAAAACTAGTTTCTTTTCCATTTTTAAAAATCAGATTTTGAGGAAAGCACTGACCCAATATGAACCTAGGATTCTTCCCTCTCTGTTTATATTTGTGGCCCCTTACCGGAGGCATTACTATGATTACACTGTAGAACTGCTTTTCAACACATTGAGTTAATCTTTAGATGTAATTACAATTGTGGAGGTATTTTCTCCAGTTCTTCTCCTTTGCCTCTACCATTGGTTTTATGACCACCATTAGTGACATTTTGCTTCCCCACTTCCTAGCTCTTTGTGACTGACCCTATACTTCTAACCTGACCTGCTTCATTTCACAGAAGTCATTACATTTTTGAATTGGCTAGAGATCATCAGATTTCATCTTCTTGTTTTTCAGATAAGAAATCTCATACCTAGATTGGGCAGATGGATTCCAACTATGGTCCCTTGCCTCCTCGTTGAATATTCTTTCAGATCCTGCTACCTTTGACAATAAAATGTGATTTCAATTCCCTTCATCAACTCTACCCCTACCAAGGGTCTCCATCAAACTTGCTCCTAGGTCAAGGGTCTGAGCAACTACATTTATACTCGTCAGTGATAATAGAGGTCTTTCTCAAGGGTATTTAAACAGATGTTGGAATCTATGTGAAATCATCTCAAATAATGGAAGTCTGGCCTTCAGTCTTTCATTTATTTATTTTGAGACGAAGTCTTGCTCTGTCTCTTAGGTGGGAGTGCAGTGGCACAATCTCAGCTCACTGCAACCTCTGCCTCCCAGGTTCAAGCGATTCTTCTGCCTCAGCCTCCTGAATAGCTGGGACTACAGGCATGTGCCAATGTGCCTGGCTACTTTTTGTATTTTTAGTAGATATGGGGTTTTACCATGTTGGCCAGGCTGGCCTCCAACTCCTGATCTCAAGTGATCCACCCACCTCAGCCTCCCAAATTGCTGGAGAGTGCCACCATGCCTGGCCTAGCCTTCAGCTTTTGATGTACATGGGGAAAGCATTTCTTAGTTGGAAGTTTCTCTAGTGTAATTCCAAATCCCATCACTAGATAGGTGTTCACTACATTCAAACATTAAGTTTATAGTTTATTTTTTGCTCATTTTGAAAATGGAATGTCATTTTAAAAAACTTTATATAGACTTCAGCTATCCCTTCTGGGCATGTGCACCTAGACTAGAGTTCTGGCATCTTGGGTATGCCCTCAATTATTTCACTATGTGGTAAAAAAAAAAAAAAAAGAAATCAGAACCTTGGCTTTTATTTTGGAAAGTAAAAGGCACAGGACTCTCTTTCTCTCTCTCCTTACCTCCCTCTGTGTGTGTGTGTGTGTGTGTGTGTGTGTTTGTGGTGTGTGGTGTGTGTGTATGTATCTGTGTCTGTGTCTGTTCTTCAATGATAGAATTGTGTTTTTACTGGTTGAATTGTGCCATTCACATAAAATGGATACTATGCTTATTTGATTTTAGTTGATTGCAGCTTTGTTATCTGTAAGAAATAGGAAATCTACCAGGATATTTCCTCAGGAGCTCAGAATTAATTTGTTTCCTCTTTTAAAGAACTAGTTCAGCACTGTGATTAAGGAATAAATGCAAATTTAGCTGAAATGAAACTAGCATACCAAGATGGGCCCTAGATATGCTTAGAGACCCTAGCCTGTTTTCAATTTTAAGAATAGATTGGGGGAATATTTTTGTGGGTGAATGCCAAGATAATTATAATTCAGTTTTCTGTAATAATTACAGCTTTGCGTCTAAGTTAAGTTGTCTGAGTTTTGGGCTGACTGTCTATAATGGAAGACTCTGATGGTCACAGGAGTTACTTAAGATGCCCAGCTCACTCTCCTCAATTCTTACTGAACCCTCTCTGAAAGATTATATACCTTGAATGCATGGAATGTAAATTTCAGAAAAGTAGTGATCCTTGTTTCGCGTGTTATTTTATAAGAATGCAGTTCTTCTCAGATTGATTACTCATGCCCTTTCCTTTCCTATTCTTTGGCTGCCAGCTTTTTAAGATTAAGTAAGTTATATAAAGGTAGACAAAGCTGAGATAATCATTTTGCTACTTGTTGAACATATTGGTGGATGCTTTACTGAGAATTCAGATTTATATTTATTTATTTATATATTTAAGAGACTGATTCTCACTCACTTTGTGGTCCAGGCTGGAGTGTAGTGGTGTGATCATAGCTTATTGCAACCTCGACCTGCTGAGCTCAGGTGTTCCCATTAGCTGGGTTCCTGAGTAGCTGAGACTGCAGATGTGAGCCACAGTGTCTGGCAGGTTTCAGACTTTTATGAAAAGTTTTAGATTTCACAGCTTCTTTTGTTTCCATTTCTAGTGGACCCTGCCACAGAGAAGCATTTAGCCCAAGGGATTAATGGTACATAATATTTCTGTTAACACACACACACACACACACACACGTATTATTATTATTTTTTTGAGATAGAGTCTCACTCTGTTGCCGATGCTGGTGTGCAGTGGTGTGATCTTGGCTCCTTGCAACCTCTGCCTCCCAGGATCAAGCGATTCTCCTGCCTCAGCCTCCTGAGTAGCTGGAATTAGACGCATAAGCCCCCATGCCTGGCTAATTTTTGTTTTTTAGTGGAGATGGGATTTCACCATATTGGTCAGGCTCGTCTCAAACACCTGACCTCAAGTGATCCACCCGCCTTGGCCTCCCAAAGTGCTGGTATTACAGGTGTGAGCCACTGCATTCAGCCCCTATTAATATTTTTAATGCATAGGTATGTTTCCGAGTCCTTTAAACAATTGTGCTTAAAGACAGGAAGCTTTTAGAGATGGTAGAGGAGGGTGCAGAGAAAGCAGATAGCTGGATTTCAAAAATAATATATTTTATTATGTAGCATAGTTGTCTGTGGGGCCACTGCCCTTTAGATACATGCCTAGCAAGATAATTCTCTTAATTTCCTAGCCTGCATATATCTAAAACTCTTGTCCAAATTTTTTAACCTTCTAGGAACCTTCATTTGCATATCCTCCTTTGCTTGTGAGCTACACTGACCTCTACCTGTCTCCAATATCATAGAAGATCCATTCACACATATACTCATGAGGACAGGAGACGATACTGAATATAGTGGAAAAAATGGAGTTTTTATTTACTTATTTTTAAATTATATTTTAGAGCATACAAGTGCAGTTTTGTTACATGGAAATATTAGGTAGTGGCAAAGCCTGGGCTTTTAGTGCAGTCATCACCCAAATAGTGCACGTCATACCCAATAGATACTTTCTCATCCCTCACTCCCCTCCCACCTCCCACATTTTTGAGTCTCCAGTGTCTGTTATTCCACTCTCTATGTCCATGTGTACATGTTATTTAGCTCCCACTTGTAAGTGATAACATGCAGTATTTGACTTGCTGTTTCTTTCTTTTCTTTTTCTTTCTCCTTCCTTCCTTCCTTCCTTCCTTCCTTCCTTCCTTCCTTCCTTCCTTCCTTCCTTCCTTCCTTCCTTCCTTCCCTCCTTTCTTTCTTCTCTTTCTTCTCTTTCTCTCT
>NW_016107664.1:1315977-1382913 GCF_001604975.1 Cebus imitator
TTTTTGAGACGGAGTTTCGCTCTTGTTACCCAGGCGGGAGTGCAATGGCGCGATCTCGGCTCACCGCAATCTCCGCCTCCTGGGTTCAGGCAATTCTCCTGCCTCAGCCTCCTGAGTCGCTGGGATTACAGGCACACGCCACCATGCCCAGCTAATGTTTTGTATTTTTAGGAGAGACGGGGTTTCACCATGCTGACCAGGATGGTCTCGATCTCTTGACCTCACCCGCCTCGGCCTCCCACAGTGCTGGGATTACAGGCTTGAGCCACCGTGCCCGGCCAACTCTTTTTTAATGTCTGAGTAGTATTCCACGATATAGATGTACCACTTTTTCTTTATCCAGTCCATTGTTGATAGGCACTTAGGTTTATTCCATGATTTTGTTATTATGAATAGTGCTACAATAAACATGTGCATGCAAGTATCATTTTGATATTATGATTTCTTTTCCCTTGGGCAGGTATCCAGTAGTGGGATTGCTGGATTGAATGGTAGTTCTGTTTTTTAGTTCTTTGAGAAATCTCTGTACTGTTTTCCATAGAAGTTGTACTAATTTACATTCACGCCAACAGGGTATAAGCATTCTCTTTTCTCCATGTTCTCACCATCTGTTCTTACATTTTAAGAGCAGTTTTTTTTTTTTTTTTAATAGATGAAATGTATCTAGTCTTACAATAGGAGGCCTCACCTTTCTAACCATACCCTTTGATTGTTACAGGGAGTTTCACTGTCCTGAATAGCACAAGCCTCTCCTCATCTTCTCTCTCTCTCTTTCTCCCTTCTCCTTTCTGGCTTCAGAGGTCCCTTGTCTCTTTTCTCCTATTCAAGAGCAATGAATTCCTCTAGTTTTATATAAGTTTTATGCTCTCTAGTGCAGGTACAGTCTTTATGCCCACAGATCTTTGGGTAGCTACCACTACACTAAATGCTTAACGATTGAGTCTTGATAAACAGTGAACCGCTTCCCAAGGGGCAAGCTGATGTGAGGATCTAATAGAAGCCCACTAGACTATGTTCCTGGTAAGATCATCTGTCTCCCAGCCCATTCCTTCTGCAGCAGGAATTGAGGAAGCTCACAGTTTGTTTTGCTTCTGGTAAAACCACAACTCCTTCAGCTACAATGTTGCCTTCATGACAGGGTAAATTGCCCAACAGGCCAGCCTTGAGAATAAGAGTATAACCTTTCCCTAAAAAGACTCCTAGAGCCAGTTGTGGTGGCTCATGCCTGTAATCCTAGCACTTTGGGAGACTGATGTGGGAGGATTGTTTGAGCTCAGGTGTTTGAGACCACCCTGGGCAATATAGTGAGACCCTGTCTCTCTCTGAAAAAAGAAAAAAAAAAGAAGAAGAAGAAGAAGCCAGGTGTGGTGACACCAGCCTGTGGTCCCAGCTACTCTGGAGGCTGAGGTGGGAGAATTGCTTGAGCCTCCCCCCGACCTGGGAGGTTGAGGCTACAGTGACTCTGATTGTACCACTGTACTCTAGTCTGGGTGACAGAGCAGGACTCTGTCTCAAATAAAATAAATAAAATACTACCAGAATGTATCACATCACTCCTTATACCTATTTGCCTCAGTTACAACTGGGATTCCAAGCCTTTTGGCCATCAAAGTGATAACAGATGTGTTATCACTTGGACAATTTTCCCATATGAGTCTGTTGATCTGTCTTCTTTTGACCCAATAATTTCTCCAGTTATCAGTCTGTAGGCTGTAAAATCCACATCGAGGACCCTTGAAACAGTCCAGCCTCTCCTTTCTTTAACCTCTCCTGTCTTGTAATGATCCTTTCTTGTTCTCACTGGCTCCCACTCCCATTCACTTGGCAATTCTCAAAGTTTAAAGTGCATATGAGTCATTTGGATATCTGGTTAAGATGCAGATTCTGTTTCAAGGTGATATTGATACTATTAGTAGGGGCACTAAGTTTCCAGATGTAGACTGTATTATCATTATTTTTATAGAGACAGAGTCTCTCTCTGTTGTCCAGGCTGGAGTAGAGGTGTGATCATAGTGCATTGCAGCCCCAAACTGAAGCGATCCTCCCACTTCAGTCTCCTGAGTACCAGCTGGGACCACAGGCACACACCACCATGCCTAGCTATTTAAAACATTTTTTAAAAGACAGGCTCTCATCATTTTGCCCAGGCTGGTCTTGAATTCCTGGACTCAAGTAATCCTCCCACCTTGACCTCCCCAAGTGCTGAGATTACAGCTGTGAGCCATTGCTCATGGCCTTAGACAATTATTATCAATGACTACACTTTTGCCTTCATACTCCACTGGCAAAATCTGTGTGTGAATAGACTTAAGAGTCCATCTATTCTTGGCCTGCAGTTGAGTGGTGCATATGGCCAGAAGAAAATATGCTACTATGCTAATGATATCCCTCCCAATCCATGGCCATCTCTCTCAAGTGGCCCCTTAGGCTTACCCAGCAATCCTGCCACATTCACCGAGGTAATTTATTTTCTCTCTCTCTGAGATGACTACCTCACGTCTTCTCTTCTGTCAGTTCTTGTCCATCTGTCCTCATCCTTAGATAAAGACTTTGTCTCTTATTTCACTTAAAATTAATGCAGTTAGAAGAGAGCCACCTTATCTTTTCTCTACTGTACCTCCCAAACTTTTGCATGTGTACCTATAAATAGATCACTGCATTCCTTCCTGTCACAAGAGAGAAAGTGTCCCTTTCCATATTTTGCCTAAGGGCATTGCATCTGCATTTTATGTTCTCTATCACTTTATGTTACTTTATTGGATAAGCAGATGATCACATTTATATGTATATATTTTGAGATAGAGTCTCACTCTATTGTCCACGCTGGAGTGTAGTGACACAATCTCAGCTCACTGCAACCTCCCAAGCAATTCTTGTGCCTCAGCCTCCCAAGTGGCTGGGATTACACATGTGTGCTACCACACCCAGCTAATTTTTGTATTTTTAATAAAGATTTTTAATCACCATGTTGGCCAGGCTGGTCTCGAACTCCTGACCTCAGGTGACCCACTTCCCTTGGCCTCCCAGAGTGTTGGGATTACAGATGTGAGCTACCATGCCTGGCCGGATCATATTTTTTTTAACCTTAAAAAGCCCACCAACCTTTCTTTGATTCCCAAGCAATGTCTTTTCCAAATACCACCCTATTTCTATATGTGCTACTATACAGGACTCTTCCAAAAAATTTTGGGTGGTGTTTGCTGGGTGGAAGCCCTCTATCATGTATTCTATGATGCTGTCTGTGCTTTTCAGACCAAGAATTTTTATAGTACTGGGATACCCCAGGGGTTCAGTTGGTGTGCAATAGCTAGGGGTAGCTGACTGTCTGAGTAGTTCATTAATGAGACTTCTCCTTTTATGCTCTTTCATGAGCCTTTCAAAGGGAATTTTCCTTTAAATGCCCTGATAATTCACATGGTAATTTCTTCTAAACTTTTCTTCTGAAGTAGCTTCTAACTCAAGAGGTTGGAAAAAACAATTATTTATATGATTCAACAAAATAACTTTGTTGTTCCAGTTTGGGATTATTCAACCAAGGAGTAGAGCAGGAAGCTGTGCTATGTTATTTCTGGTAGGGACATTATACTGTATATTTAATTTGGCAGAAGCAGAGACTTAGACAGGCAGTAAATTCCAAGTTTGAAGATATGCAGTACTTTGCTATCATTCCTTAGAAAAATATCAAAGTGCTGTTAAATCATGGCAGATTAGGTAATATTGGGAATCTTTTTCTTTTTTTTTTTTTTCTTAAACCCATGTTAAGGATTTTTTTAAAAAGTCAAAATGTAAATGATATACATCTGTCTCTTTTTATGTGACTTTTTGTTTATTTTACCATAGTCACACTAAGTCACCAAAGTGTGAAGGTATAAACAGGCATATAATTGTATCACATATTTAAAATAATTGTTGTTCTAGTAATAACAGTAATAATAATTATGCTGGTTACCACTGGACATGTACTGTGTAGCGGGGAGATACATGTATACCTACATGTATATATGTATTTATAAAATTTTTGCTGCTTCTTCTAGTTTGGTGAAAGGGAAGCTTAGAGACATTAAGCAATTTTGTTCTAGAATAGATAGAAACCATGGTTTTAAGGTTTTAAAACTTGTTTCCTTTCTGACTATATGCAAACTAATAGTCCTTTCAGTGCTGGATACATGGTGGATGCGTGTCTTTTTTTGGGGCAGATTCTAGAATCCTTCCAATTTGTTTCCATCATCTCTTTAACAAATGTCAAGTTTATTATGATTCTAGTGGGTACCAAACCTAATAGCTGGCCTTGATGCAGAATAATATTTGAATTCTGAGCTGTAGGGCAAGTATAGTTTCTCCCTACCATGGTTTCAGTCCATTGCTTTCAAATGACTCTTGACAAATCAGTTAAAAAATAATTTCTTGAGCCCCCAGTGGAGTAGGCAGTGTTTTAGTCCTGAAAGCATCCAAATGAGAAAGAACTGGGCCCTTGATTTCAAGGGACTAAGGGGCAATATAGTAGGCAAAGTTGGGAGAACTTGAGCTTTGGGGTCAGACAGATATGGAGAATTTAAAGGGATCATTGTACTAAGTGTTTTGTGCAGTATCTGACTTTAGTAAGCCCTCAATAAAAGGTGGCTCCTGTTATTATTGGTGTGTTGAACTAATAATTATAGCTCTTGTGAATAATAGTTTCTATGAAAATATGAAATAGTCTCTGTGAAAACTATCCATGCAAGCTTAGGGGCAGAGTAAATAAAGATATAGAGCTGAATTTCTTTCTTAACTTTATGGGATTTTTAGCTTAATTTCTAGTCATTTTTTAAAGAGGAAAAGAGGGCAATATGCTGTGATATTTTTCTGTTTTAAAAAACTCTTCTGAGAACTTTTTTGGAAATTATAGCCTTCAGCTCATTGTCCAAATATAGCATTATTAAAATTAATAGAGTTGAGAATAATGTATGGCAACATCACACAGTTGTTAAAAGGAGTAACGCTTCTAATTTATTGAATGGTTTAATTAATTGAAATTGAGTGTAGATTCATACTTAACAAAAGGAACCATGACAAAAATGATTTTCAGGAGTGATCTCTGAGAAGCCCACAAGATGGGAACCTACCTTTATAAAAGATATATATTCACCTTTGTATGAGCAAAAAATTGTGCAGATTTCTCTTTTGGTTTTAAAAAGTGAAGGAAATAGAATATTTTAAACACTTGGTCTCATAACCTTAAAATTGCAAAGAATGTCAATAATGCTTACCCATTAAAAAGTACTTGGAGATTTATTGGGAACAAAAGAGTAGGTGATAGCAAATACATTAGATCACATTTCAGATGCTTCTACAAACTTTTGATTAATTAGCACTGACAAGTTAGAATATTCAGAAGTTGGTTTTCTGGTAAATTAAGACATGGATTTTATGAAACCCTTACCCCTGTAGTTCTAAAGTTTTTGGCCAAGTAGCTTTTGAATATTTGTCTTTAAGCTTGTGTATGCCTTGATCCTTACACGTTTGAGATTCTTGTCAAAGCAAAACAAAATCTTTTGTTTGAAGACCCTGGTTACTTTGGAACCAGTTGGCCAGGAGGTTGCCACAGTCTGAAGAATATAGGTCACTGGGCAGTCCAAGAGCAGATAAAATTAAGGCAGATGTGCCAGCTACTGGCATAATAGCTTCCACCCTCTGGGCTACTTCTTAGAAAAGATTTGACTGTCTTTGATTTAAAACAGAATTTCTAAACATAACATAAATAAGATAACGTAATGTCCAAGGGTAACTACTGCACAAGGAGTAAATGCACTTACAACTGTTCAAAGACCATCACGATTTTTTAAATTCAGAATTCCCTCTAATTGACATGTAGTGTTTTAAATATGTTTCGCTAAAAGGTAAAATAGAAGGTGGTGCAAGGAAAGTAAAAGTAATAAATCTCTAATTCCTTTAGGATCTTTTCAGCTTTTCTTGCACTCTTAATATGTATGCAGAACTAATGTGTTTTTGTATGTTCTGTGCCTGTCATATTTGACTAAAATTATCTAAAAGATTCAAAGGCCATTTTGAATATTCAGTCTTTAGTCCTAGTAATATTATCTTAATCATTATAAAAATTGTCAGATGTAACATTTATGAATGAGTACTATGTGTTATTAAATGCCTTACATATATTAAATCAGTATTTACAACAGCCCTTAAAATAGTTATTGGTATTATCTCCAATTTCAGGTATGGAAACTGAGGCATAGAGAGTTTAGACAACTTGTGCAAGGTCACAAGCTTGTGGTATAATTGGGATTCTAACTGAGGCAGAGGGACTTGAGCCCATTGTACTGTATAGACAGATGATACAATGATGCATGTTTAGTTTCATTTTCCATCTTCATCCTACTTTTGAGAAATAATTATCTGACATTTTCCTCCACAGAATTTCCCCTTTAGGACTGCCAAGAACAATTGAAGAGGTATAAACCATTCTGTTGTTTACTCATTACAGGGATCCTTAATTATGACTTAAAAGCAAACTTCCTTCAGGAAGTCAGGTTTTACATCTTTTGAATAAATCCTTTGATTGCATATGCTAAAATTGTATTAGGATCATAAGTAAGTGATAGTATAGTGAAGCAACTCTACCTATTAATAGTTCCGTCTACTTAATGAGAACAGTACTGTCCTTGAGCAATACAGGAGTTGGGGATGGTTTTAGCTGTTGTGAAACTCATCGTTTCTGGTTTTCAAACCGTATTCCTGTGAGGTTGGCAGGATGGGGACAGAGCTGGGATGGGAAGGAATATTTGGAACATGAGGAGAGGAGTATTCCAGGGCCTAGGGTGGGGGATATTCTGGGTAGAAACCAAGTAGACAGATTTCCAAGTATTCCCACCCCATTTCAACCAGAACAATTCCACCTTATGGTAGTTTTTTTGAAACAGGGGTTCTGCTGCTTAAAATTCATTACTTGTCCTAGATTGATCATCTTACACTGAAGGACTTTACTGAACTAGAAAGTGGATTTTGTATGTGTGTGTGTGTGTGTTGGAGAAAGACTGATTTCCTTCAGCGTTGGAAATTGTTGTTGGTCCTAGAACTGTGGACCTAGAACCAAAGAATCAGTTCAAATCTTCCCAGGATGGAGGCCTTGGTGAGAGGAGTTTGGATGAGACCTGGCATAGCTCCACTTTGAACAGGCACGCATATTACCTCACAGCTAAGACTCTAGCCTTGTGGCTCTGTGTGGAGGTCAAGGCTCTTTAGCTCAAATAAATCACACAGGACTAAATTCTGGAAACAGCTGGATTTGGATGTAGTTACACATCCTGTTTGTTTCCTAGAGGTGTCCAGTGCAAATCTTGTTGAAATTCTGAGTAGGTGTGCTTAGCACTAATACAGTACCCTGATGGGTCTCTGTTTAGGTGCAGACTACCTGGAGGGAAAAAGTTTAACTGAGTTCTGATATGGTACCAATTACAATTTTAATATAATTCAATATTAGGCAAATAATATAACAATGGGAGAAAGACTGTGAGATGGTAAGTACTGAAGTGAATCTGTACTGGAGACTTGAACAAATCATGTTCATGTATAAGTATGGCTGTGAAGTATGCTGTTTCCTTCTTAAGTTTGCTTCTGGTATTTAGGAAAAGGAGTACTGCTTCAGAGACCCTGCCCAGATGGGAAATGGTATGTGTGCATGCTGAGTGGGGCTAGTGAAATAGGAACATTATGAAGAATCATATTAATAATTCATTTGGTCTATTTTTAAACTGGAAATTATTTGTTCTCAAGTGCCCCTTCCTCCTTCTCTCCTGAGGGTTGAAGCAGGTGCAAAGCGCTCTAGGTCCTAGTGACTCTTAGTGGTCCGTGGAGTGGCAGCATGGGCATCACCTGGAAGTTAAAGTAACAGATTCATTCTGCTGAACCAGTATCTACATTTTAACAAGATGCGTGCTCAGGTGATTTGTTTTCCTTAGACCTTTGTTGTCATTCTAACATGAGTCCACTAGATGTCACTCTTGTAACCTGGTAATGGGACAGGATTTTTCAATGGGGATTTGCAAGAATCCCTGAACATGATCATGTTATTATTAGATGATTTCCTCCCCATCCTTAGAGCTACTGATATACACATTGATTATTTAAGGTAAAACGATCTTTCTCTATGGTTCAGAGTCCTGGAGAGAGATTCCTGGGAATGGTTTCCATTTTGTTGGATTGGCATTGCTGCCTATTCTCTTCCCTGTTGCATGGGTTAGTCTGTCATTATATAACCTCAGCAGAGAATACCCTGCAGATGCCGTGATGGGCTCACTGAGAAAACAGCATCTTGGGCTGCTGAGCACGGCAACACAGAATAAACATATAAATTTGATCTTCGTAGAAATTATTGAGAACATAAAGGAAGCAAGGCTATATCCTGAAATTAGCATTAGCCTTTAAGATGTGATTGTTGGAGGAAGTGCTGAGCTTTCTGATTTTTTGAGGTGTCTCAAGGGTAGTTTTATAAAGAAAATTGAGTCAGCTTAGAAAACAGTGTTCCAAGTGTAATCTTTTAGGGAGTTAGCTTCAACCATGAAGATGAATATAGGGACATTTACAGGTAACGTAGTATCCTGAGGGATAAGTTATACATTTAGAGATGTATGAGGTTCCTAGGAAAGGTCCTGTTAACAACTGGTTAGGTCTGCATATTAGGAAAGAAGGGTGAAAAGGGTAAGGACTATGCTTTAGAAGATTCGATTTTTTTTTTTTTTTTTTTTGCTGGATCGGATGCCTAGCTTGAGAAAAGTTAGTTCTTGAAATAAATTACCTCCTTGCAAAATACTCCTCCCCCTGAATCTGATGTGTTTTTTCCTCTGTTTCAGTTAACAAGGGTAGAAAACAAGTCATAAAGTAGCAGGTGTTTGTGTGTGTGCTTGAGTGTGTTTTGTGAGTGTGTCTATTTCCTCGTCTGGATGGGGTGCATTTAATTTATGTCACTAAATGTATGGCAAATACTTGGTTTGGGTGATTGTAGCCAAGAAAATGGTTTTATTGATGTAAAAGCAATACAGTTTTATTTTACATATCATTTTCTTTTGTTTAAATAATAAGGCCACCATAGTAATTACTTCTAAGATTTAGGGTCCTTTTTTTTTTTTTTTAACATCATTTATTCTGGTATGATTCCATGTGACCAGGAACAGAATTAACTTTGAAACATTTTAGTGAAAATCAGTTTTATTTTTCTAAGACATTATCTAAAATTTAGATAATTTTTTGGCTTCCCTGCGTCACATTGGAAGAAGAATTATCTTGGGCCACATATAAAATATACTAACACCAATGATAGCTGATGAGCTAAACAAGCAAATCACAAAAATGATGAGTTTCTGTCCTTTGTAGGAACATGGATGTACCTGGAAACCAACATTCTTAGCAAACTGACACAAGAACAGAAAATCAAGCACCGCATGTTCTCACTCATAGGTGGCTGTTGAACAATGAGAACACATGGACACAGGGAAGAGAGCATCTCACACTGATGTCCGTGGAGGGGATTAGGGGAGGGACAGCAGGGTGTGGGGAGTTGGGGAGGGATAACATGGGGAGAAATTCCAGATATAGGTGATGGGGAGGAAGGCAGCAAACCACATTGCCATATATGTACCTATGCAACAATCCTCCATGTTCTTCACATGTACCCCCAAACCTATAACACAATAAAGGAAAATCTCATAGTATTTTAAGAAAATTTATGAATTTATGTTGGACAGTGAAAGCCGTTCTGGGCTGCATGAGGCTTGAGGACTGCAGGTTGGACAAACTTGATCTAAATCATGGAAAACAAGCCTAAAATGCCCTTTCTTAATCTTAGGCATAGTCTAAACATCTACTTCTTCAGCGATAGTATTTTACACTCCCAACTCCTTTACCGCTGAATTTTTTTTCTCCCTTTTTCTTTTTACTTGTTGCTGCTGAGACTCAAGAAGTTGCTAGAGATAGCAGCACATTTAGATGTAGTGTTTAAAAGCATGAGCTTTTAAACTGACTCCAAAGGAGTCAGACAGACCTTGGCACATTGCTTCATTTCACTGATCCTTAATTTCTTCAAGTATAAAATAGGGATAATGTTACCTGCCTCATGGGTTTTGGTGACAAGTCACAAGACAGTGCATTTAAAATATATGGCATAGAGTCTGGCACATAGCGTATGTTCAGTAGCCAGTAGCTGTGACTGCTAGTACTACATGAGCTCAGAGACCCCAGAACTGCTGCTCTTATCCTCATCTCTCAGCTGATAATCCAGTTCCTCAATTGCCAGGAGATCCTGTTCCTATAAGGTTTTGTCCACCAGAGGAGAACTCCAGGCCATGGAGAATCTTTTCCTCTGCCTGGCCAATGTGCTGATGACAAAGGTGTGGGTCAGTGGGGAGCAGATCGGTAGGCTTGTAGAGGGGCAGGGAAACATGTGGATCCTAGAAGAGGAACTGGGAGCAAAGTTCCACGCTGAGATTCTCAATGAAAATTTTCCTCAGTGTTATAAATGGTGATCAAGCTCGATAGAATTGTTAGCACCGTTAGTATTGTTAGCATAGCCATCTTACAGGCTGGGCCATGTAAACTTTAAATGGCATAGTACTGATTTAAGCTTTATTTCTAAAGAGAAACAAACTCTGAAAATCAAACTGCCAAATTTTAGTTGAATGTTTGCCACATAAATTCCAGATTTTCTGTTCTTTATTATCTTTATTGCTTTGGAATGACTGTTTTTGGTTCAGAGAGGACCTCTAGGTTTTAATAGCTATGACTCACACCTTGGGGTCACTGGAACATTACTTGGTTAGCAGCAGCCTTGGAAAACTACTTCAAGGAAGTCTGAAGAGATCTCTTATCCTGAAAACATCCTAGTAAGAGTGTTTGCACTTTCATTGTAAACAGCCCCATGGTTTCATTTGATAATATCCCATCGATGAAGAATGATGGAGATTCTGATTTAACACCACCTGTATTAGTGTGCTGTCTCAAATAGAAGAATACAACATTAAAGAATTAAGAGCATTGTGTGTCTTAAAAATAAGCACATCTTTCTTGTTAGACTTTTGGAATCTGCCTTGAATTTTGTTTTTTTTTACATAATTAAATTTGAGATATATTTTTGGTCATTGTTTAAAATGCATCTCAAAACACTTTAGAAGGGGTGTGCATTGTTCTTTTTTCCCTACCATGTCATTCCTGTTTCCATTGTAGGAATGAAATCAGTAAGTTCAGTCCTAGTTCAAAGAAGCTCGGGGGCAGGGAACAAAACTTATAATGGTGTTACTGTGTAGATTGCAAAAGAATCTGAGGTTTGTTCAGCAAACATAATGGTGCATTGAGGTGTTGCGTTAACGTGGGGGGCCAGAAAATGAACCCTGTGTGTAGTGAATCTGTTAAGTGGCAGTTTAGGGTTTAACCTAAAAACTGGGAGAAAGTTGATAAGTGCAGAGGAAGCATGAGACCCAATTTGACACAGACCTTGCTAGGGTTCTGGTGGCAGGCAGTGGAGGGAGTAGTGACAGCAGAAGAGGATTTAGTGGTGTATTGGATGAAGATGATGTGCTGGGCATGGCAAAATAATCCACCCATGTAGACAGCAAATTAACAGTCTTGTAAGATGTAGCCCCCAAGTGTTTATTTGCATATTAGATATATAAATGCTAAAAGCATAAAAAAGAATGGATAGAATGATTGGTGGTAAGTATCTTGATTCCATTTTCCTTTTATAGTCTTAGTAGAAGGAGTAAATTCGTAGAAACTAATGGAAACTATTACTGCTGGGTTAAGAAATCTTTAAGAGCATCAGGGATGATGAAATTGTGGGATTATAACATTTTGTATACAGAAATGATGAAAACAGATTAAGTATAATAAAAACAGTAAAAAATGTATAAAATAATGTTGGACAAATATATTCTCTGTGGATGAGAAAACACATGGTTAGTACGTAATAATATATTTGTGGCCAGGTGTGGTGGCTGATGCCTGTTATTCTAGCACTTTGGGAGACCAAGGCAGGTGGATCATTTGAGGTCAAGAGTTCGAGACTAGCCTGGCCAACATGGCAAAACCCTGTCTCTACTAAAAATACAAAAATTAGTCGGGTGTGGTGGCACACACCCGTAACCCCAGCTACTTGGGAGGCTGAGGCAGGAGAATCACTTGATCCCAGGAGATGGAGAGTGCAGTGAGCCAAGATCATACCACTGCACTCCAGCATGGGTGGCAGGGTGAGACTCTCTCTCCAAAAAAAAAAAATAAATAAAAATATATACGTGTGTGTGTGTGTGTGTGTGTGTGTGTATTATGCATTTATATATCTATATTTAAAATTATATCTCTATAAAATGTATATAAAAATATATATTTAGTCACAGTATCGACTAATGGCTTTTAAACTTTCTTGTTCTTCTGAGGAACTGATGAAAACTATGAAAGCCTTTCTTAGAGGCACATACTGATATACATGCATGATTTTGCCTGTGATATCAGGAGCTTCTCAGACTTCATAGAAGTCATCCCTGGACCCTAGGTTAAGATTATCTGCCAGAGACCAAACGAATAGGGTAAGGGTAGTGAAATTTCATTGAGAACACTGGAAAATTAGTCCAAATAGTGGTAGTATGAGACAAATCACACCATGTGACTGAAAGAAGATTGCACACAAGTGTCTGCCACATAGGGCAAGAAGTGTTAGAATTACATAAGGAATGGGCTTATACTAGACTAGGACTGTACAAGGATTGGTACAGGAAATAATCTGTGACTATTGTAATAATGCTCGCCACTCAATTACATTTAACCTTCTAAAGGGAAATGAAGGCCAAAAACCAAAACAAAAAAAACCCCATCACATTATTACTCAATTTTAGAGAATGGAACTATGATCAGATCAACGTGTGCATTAAGTTAAAAAATGAAAGTAATATTTTTAAAAGTCTGTAACTTGTAAGAAATCTGGAAATGCTTTAAACACATTAATAGAAGGGCAGGGAAATATGTCATATCAAAGATTAGGAGCTCATATAAAGACTTTTACATCCATTTCATAAAGTAAAAGAGGTAAAAGTAGTGGGGAAAAGTAGGCAAAAGATTGTTCGAGTGAGAACAGGGAAGACCTCAAAGTGTGACAGGTCAGGTGTAAATAGGGAGCCAGTCAGGCTATAAAGGAATTCAAGAAACAGCACAAAAAGGACTACAATTCAGAAATAAAAGCATTTTTATACATGAAAGGCAAAAGGTCGACTGGAGAATCAGTGAGACTGCTTGATGATCAGGGTGCTCACGGGGAAGAAAGGAGATCTGGAGACTCAATGAATTCTTTGCTTTGGTCTTTGTTGAAATGTAGAACTTTCCACTGTCATCATGTCTTTTGAAGCAAAGAGGTGAGATATGTCGTATTAGATCAAATAGTGATAAGGGAACAGGATGTTCTACCTGATTGGCCTGATGGATATAAGTAAATTGCTGAAACTTTGTGGCATCTATTCTGAGGGTCTGAAGCAACTTAAGGGAATAAATGGATCTAAATGTGAAATAAGTTACTGCACTCACCCTTCAGTATTAGTGAATTCTTGTTTACACTAATGAAACCTACTCAGGAGACCCTATAATCTATTGACTGTTGAATCTCATTCATATTAATAAACTCCAGAAATTGTAGGATCATTGACCACTTTGTATAATGAATGGAGAAAAGCATCCTGTTTTCCATAATATGCTTGAACTGTTTGAAAGGGTAAACAAGCACCAGGAAAAAAGCAGGGGACAATTTGTTTAGACTTTCAAGGAGTCAAAAAGTTTCACAATGCCATTCTAAATTGTGTTACCATGGTATTAGAAGGAAAATTTCATCACAGGTAGATATTAATAGAGATAAAAAATGTAGCATGTATGAGCCTGCTGTTGATGGAGATGTGTAAACAGTGAGGTCCCTCTAGGGATTTTGCTGGGCCTCTTTATTAAACATGTTTATAGATAATCTGAAAAGGCAGGCACACAATGAAATTTCTAAGGGTACAGGACTTAAGCTCTTTTGGTTAGTGAAATTATAAATCAAAAGGAATAAGCTTTTGAAAGATGGCATAAATGAACAAGAAAGTGGCAGGGAGGATCCAGAACTGTGAGAAGTGCTACCGGTTTTAGGGAAAAAGAAACCAGACTAAACTTGTAAAATTGTGGGCTGTGAATTAGTTAGAAACCTGGATGCATTTAGGAACCAGGAAAGGAGTTCAAAGGCATTGTAGATGCATCCTTCTGAGTAGGCCAGCAGAATGTTGGAAGGTTCTGAAAACAAAAGTACACTTGAAGCAAAACCATTGTGCCTGTGCATTCTTTTGGTTTTGATGGACAAATGTTAAAAAAACAAAAGGGGTATGAGAAGGACCTGGTTTCAGATCCTGACTCAGTCCTCAAACGGATGATCTGAGGACCAAATTAAATGCATGTGAATGTGCCTGCACATGTGGTACAGTCTTGAATGCAGCATCTCAGAATGGCCATGATGAAGTCATCCTTCTAGGTGGAGGAAATTAATCAATCTCTCATCTGGTACGGGAAGCCCCTGAGAAAGTCTATGCCAGATGCTGATCCATCTTCTCTCCAACCCAGCTACAAATTCACCTCTAACAAAGGGAGATAACTTGATTTTTGAACTTCTCTAATTGTCGTTAGTGACTTAGTAGAAAGCTAACTTTCTGTAATTCATAGAACAACAGAATACAGGGACAAAAGGGGACTTGAGAGATTACTCAGAAACCTCTTTGTTATGGATGAGTATGAGCAATATGCAGGCAAAATCAAAGCTCAGAAAAGACAAATTACCAATTTGTGAACTCTGATCTTTCAACAGAGTAATCAACCGTAATGTTTGATCCACATAAACCCACACACCACTGTTTAGTTCATATTATTAAATGTTGATTAATTCAGAGTAGTAGGCTCTGTGGAAAGTGCATAGAATACTTGGTATTTCATTTTTGAGTCTTTAAGGAAATGTCTGTTATCAATATTGACATTTTCTATTTCCAGCATATTAAAAGTTAATTGAAGGTTCCAGTATCCTAAAATTACTGTCAAATTTCTAAACATGTACTTTTTTTTTTTTTTTTTTTTAAAGACAGAGTCTTTCTCTGTTGCCTGGGCTGGAGTGCAGTGGCATGATCTTGGCTCACTGCAACCTCCGCCTCCCAAGCTCAGGCGATTCTCTTGCCTCAACCTCCCAAGTAGCTGGGATTTCAGGTGTCTGCCACCACGCCTTGCTAATTTTTGTATTTTTAGTAGGGATAGGGTGTCACCATCTTGGCCAGGCAGGTCTTGAACTCCTGACCTCAAGTGATCCGTCTGCCTCAGCCTCCCAAAGTGCTGGGATTATAGGGGTGAGCCACTGTGTCTGGCTTGGCTCCAGTAGCTTAAAAGTTGATCTTCCTCATTTTGAAATAAATCTGATCAGGAATATTTTTTTGTTTTTAGACACATGGCATATAAGAAGTTTTTTTTGTGAAGTAATGACTGTTGACAAACTTTGCATGACTTTAAAAAAGTTAATCTGAAGGCTATTCTATGGAGGAAGTTCCATAGTCATACTCTAATACACACGTCTCTATGAGCCTTCCACCCTCAGCTTTATCTTTCAATGTCATCCTAATTCATCTGTTTATTCCTGAGATTATTATTGTTATAGTTACTAGAAATTACCATTAGCTCATTAACTCAAAACTATTAAAATTACTTATGTAATATAAATCAAATGCCATGCTAATAATTTCTGATATTTATTTATAAATAATTACCAACCTATCTCCTCATAGCGTGTGTTAGCCAAGTTTATAGAGCAAATTAATCAGACTTGGAACTTGAACCCAGGTCTTTTTAAGGCTGAGGAATCAGAAATACCTTTGAAACTGTATCTGGTGTTTTGGTTATGGACAGTTTTAGGAAAAAATAAGAAAAAGGAACCCTAGATATCTGTATAGATGACATTTCCTCAAAACTCCACCAAGAATAGAATCCCTTGGGCTGATCTTCAAACTTGAAAATAATTATTTTTTCATTCTCACCCCTGTACCCCTTCTTTTTCTCTGAACATTTTTACTAGTTGAAACTCTTACCTCCTTTTCCTTACTGTCTTCCATGAAAACCTTAGGCCTGTTCCCAAGAGGTTGCATATTAGATATTCAATGTACTTTAGGTAATTATGTTGGCTCCAGATGGTGAGGTACATTCTGGATTCCATGGTGCCATTTTATTCTATTTCTTCCTTGCTCAAACTTGTGAAATTATAGATTTAAATTGCCAGCTCAGGATATGTTTCCAACCACATGATTTCATAGAATGTTACCTCATTAATATTTTGTTTGCATTATTTATTAGTATGTTTATTTTATCTTCATATTTATAAGACTCTTAACATCCAGACCCATCTTGTCCTTGCATTGTGTAGCATTCATTATCAGCTTTTAGTACTGATCCTATCCTTGGGCTTATTTATTTCCTTTTTGATATTGCAGTGGTGGGCAAACTGATTTTACATGACCCATGAGCTAAGAATAGTTTTCCCATTTGTAAATGGCTGAAAAAAATAAAATGAAGAATAAAAGTTTTTCCCACGTGAAATTCAAATTTAGATGTTCATAAAGTTTTATTTAACCACAGCCATGCTCATTTGATTATATGTCGTCTAGCTGCTTTTGTGCTAAAATTACAGAGTTGAGTAGTTGCAACAGAGATTGTATGACCTGCAAAGCTGAACATGCTTACCATGAACCGTTTACAGAAAAAGTTTGCTGACCCATGCTTTATTAGAGTGTCTTCAAAGGCTCAAATAACATCACTCTATATCTCTTCTTGGGCTTTTTTCTCCTCAGAGGTTTAGCTTGCATTCGACTTCTTCCATGATTTTCAAAAAATTCTCTTTCCTCTTTATCTAACCCAAAGTAGCATTTGATTGATTGTATAGTTCTCCAATAGTTTTATGTATATTAAATTTTGTGATTTTTTTGGAAATGGAATTTTTTGAAAGCAGGAACCATATAAAGTGTTTAGCAATCCAGCACTCAGCCAAGGATTAGGCACATAGTTTTTGATTCTTACAAGATAACTTGCTGAGTTTAATGGAATTCTTTATGTGGGGTCCCCCAGAGTTCATATAAGGAGCCACAATCAAGAAAATAAGATTATGATATACAAATAATTAACTGCTTTCATTGCGGTTTGTACGGAGAACTCTGGGAGCCCAGATGAGCACAGGAAATCAAACTTGATCTAAATCTTGAAGGGGGAGTGGAAGTTTGATAGGAAAAAGGGGAGAAGGTGAAGAGGGTTTGAACATTCCAGTCCTGGGTGTATACAAAGTACAGAGGGAAAAATGTATCCCAGTGATCTCCAGCTCCTTTCCTCCCCTCCAGAGGTATAAACACTGTCCTAAATCTGGTGTTGTCAATATCACAGATGCTTTTATTCTTGTATTACATATGTGTATATCTTTAAACAATACATGGTATCATTTTATATGTTTGTAAACTTGACATATATAGTACCATACTGAAACATCACTCTGAAAAATGCCTTTCTTTCAATCTCATTTTTATGAGTTTCATGTGTGTTTATATATATAGTTCTAATACATTCTTTGTTATGCCTTACATTATTCCATTCATTCACTATGGCACCATTTGTTTGCCATTCACCTGTTGAACGATTTTTAGGTTGTTTACCAGTTTTTAGTTTTATAAGGTTGCTATGCACATTCTTGTGTTTTTAAAATTCATTTGTCTTAAATGATCTGAAATCTGTATCTAAGAGTAGAATTGTTGCATCACAGGTATGTATATATTCAATTTTGCTTGATATTGCTAGAAATTAAATTATATCACTAGATTTTGTAATATTACATTGTCCTTCCATTCCAAAGATTAACCATTAGTTATAATATATCATTTTTCTTGTTTAGCGATTCGTTTTTTTCCTGTTTTATATAGGAATTTTACATCTATTTTCAAAGAGAAACTGGCTCAGATCTTTTTTTCCTATATTGTTCTTGTTTTTTAAAAAATTAATTAGTTAATTAATTTTTTATACATGTAAAGTTCTTTAGTGGTGATTTCTGAGAGTTTAGTGCACCCAAAGACTTAAACTATGGTTTTTGTGTTAGTTTAGTTTTATAAAATGAGAGAGAATAACGATCCCTTTTCTGTTCTCTAGAAATTGAAATTATCTGTATATTAAAAGCTTGGTAGAGATAATTTGTTAAACCATATAGGCCTAGTGGTTGTTGAATGGATAGATTTTAAATTATAGATCTATTTATTTTCAAACTTAAAAATTTATACAGGCTTTCCATTTCTAAGTCAATTTTACTGACTGTGTTTTTCCAGAAATTTGTCCACTTAATCTATGTGTTTAAATTTATTCTAAAGTAGTTTTTTCTTTTTCATAAAGTTGAGTATTCTTCCATGATTAAAAAAATCGATTATATTCATTATTGTTTTCTTTTCACCCCTAACAGAGAGAAAATTACAACAGGATAGGTAGTGTTATTGCAGACTCTGTAGCCAGATTATCTGGGTTTGAATCTAAGATTCACAGTTTTCTGGTTGTGTGCTCTTAAGAAAGTTGTATAACTTTTCTGTGCCTTAGGTACTCAATTGTTAATAATAAAATAACACCTACTTTATAGACTGAACTTAGAATTTTATAGACATAAATATATGTATACACACACACACATGCACACACACAGACACACACACACACACACTACAGACTATACATGTCCCTCAAAATTCACGTACCGTAGCCTGTATTTAGAGATGGGTTTCTAAGGAAGTAATTAAGGTTAAATGACATCATAAGGGTGGAGTCCTAATCTGAGAGGATTAGTGTTCTTCCAAGCAGAGACACCAGAGAGTTCTCTCTTTCTCCTTGTACGTTTACTGAGGAAAGGCTATGTGGGGACAGTGAGATGGCAGCCATCTGCAAGCCTGGAAAAGTGCCCTCACCATTTGCCAATCAGCTGGAACCAGATTCTTGGACTTCTAACCTCCAGAACTATGAAAAATAAATTTCTTTTTTCAAAAGCACCCAGACTGTGGTATTTTGTTACAGTAGCCCAAGTGCACTAATACGGATTATGGTACTGAGGAGCAGAACATCTGGAAGTGGCTTTGGAGCTGGGTGATGGGTAGAGGCTGGAAGAGTTTGCGGTGTATGACAGAAAGAGCCAAGATTGGCATGAAGCAATTGTTGGAAGAAGTACAGACATTAAAGACACTTTTGCTGAAGGCTCAGAAAGAATGAGGAGAGCTGGAGAGAATGCCTTCATGTTTTTAGAGAATAGATACATAATCCTGAACAGAATGTTGGAGGAATGTAAAATCCATCGTGATGAGGCCTTACAAGGAAATGAGGAACAGGTTACTGGCAAATGGAGAAAAGGCAACCCTTGTTATAAAGTGGCAGAGAACTTGGCTGAATCGTCTTCTAGTGTTTTTTTTTTTGAAGACAGAACTTGCAAGTCATGAAACTGCAAGAGAGATAGGAATTCAAAGTGTGGCACATGTCCTCCTGACTGCTTATCGTAAAATGAGAGACAAGAGAGAAGAATTGAAGAAAAATTGCTAAGCGCAAAGATACTAGAGTTAGAAATTTGAAAAATTCTCAGTCTGTATTCCAAAAAATGAGAAAGCATGTTCAGAAGAGGCCAATGTTATTGTGACTTATTTCCAGCCTCTAGTTTGCATGCCATCTTTCCATTAATCAACATAGTTTAGTTATAGCTGTTGATCCCACTGTGAATCCATTTGCTAGCTTTATTAATCAACTTACCCTATATATTGCACTGCAGGATATTGTGATAGACATATACAGACACCTCTTGAAAACCTGTTCATATCATTTATGATATTTCCTTGTTCTAGCTACTCATGCTGTTACTTGCAGCCCATAAATTAGTATGTAATTTACTAGAGTGAATGTAAAAATTACATCTGCCTAGCATCCTTTTCTTTGGAGGTACTTTTTCCTCTTCCATTTTAAAAGCATATCACTTGGTACATGTGTTTTAAGGGGTGGGAATGACCTTATCCCTTGCAAGTTTTTGAAGAGAAGGTGAGGGTAAAAGAAAAAGAGAGTTGGTGGCTCAACAGCAACACAGTTTTATTGAACAAAGACCTGCAGGGGTGGGGGTCGGGGGAGACACCAGCTGGGGCCGGGGCCTACCCCTACTTACAGACTGGGGTAATTATAGGATCAAGCAGGAGAGGTCTGGGCTTGTTTCGAACTGGGGTGGGTGGTGTGGTTAGCTGCTGATAAGGGAGGAATTTCCTGCAGTCAGGTGGTTAGGCCTGGCACTTGTCCGGCAGGATAGTTCTCACGGCTGGAGCCCTAGTGGAATTTTCCACACTGACCAGGGTCTGCAAAATGGTAAGAATTTACAAAATGGTGCAGCTTGAGCTAACACCTCTGATCTTCTATGCCAAGCAGGTCTTGTGAATGAGTCTGATTAGAATCCAGTCCTGGGGTCAGATGATTGGTGTGAGCATAGGCGTATGCTCTCAGCTGATTATCTGGATCCATCCATGACAGGAGCTGGAATACCTTTGAACTCATTAAGTCTGTGAGCCAACATACTTGGCTCACAAGTGTATTGTAAGCCTCTCCATTTTAGGTCTCTTGTCTGTCTTTCATATTTGTTATGCTTCATCAATTTTATTTTGGCTCCTTTTCTTCTTCATTCTGGAAGAAGTTTTCAGATTTGTCCTCCATGTAACTTACTCCATTTTCTGTAATGCTGAATTTTGCACTTATACCATTGAAATCCATAGTATTCTTATGTGTCTCGATTGTAATTTCTTTTGACTTCTCAGTTAGTGCTGTTGTTTCATAATCTTATGTTTGATCTCATATTTAAGGAAGACCATATTTCCCTGAGTTGTTCTGAGTGGATAAGCAGACACTTTTTATAATTTGCTTCTTTCCCTACATAGGCGGTTTTGAAATTCTTGGTTTTTACTGCACCTGGAGGACTCTGCTTGCTTTCTTTTATATTGTGGGATATTTCTATAGGTCTTTTCCATCCCCCTTCTGTATATCCTCACTGAATGAATTCTCACCTATATTGCCTGGTGTTTGCTGGCAAACAACGTAAAGTTATATTAGCTTTGCTTCTCTTCAATACTCACCACTATTTGGTTGCTGTTTAAAATGCTTCTCTTAAATCTTAATGTGAAATACTTATTGATACAAATTTAGATTCAGAAAGCTTTACAGGAGTGTGCAGGCTCATCAGGGTAACTATGTCTCTTCATCTTTCCTTCCCTTTGGATACATTTGATTTAGCCATTGCTTCAGTGACTTTCTTTCTTTTCTTTTCTTTCTTTCTTTTTTTTTCGTTTTGTTTTGAGACAGAGTCTTGCCCTGTTGCCCAGGCTGGAGTGCAGTGGTGCAATCTCAGCTCAGCTTCAGTGACTAATTTCTATACTTGACACTATAATAGTCCTTCTTTCCTAGTACAAACTGGTCTTTTGTCTGAAATAGTTGAGTATAGTTCCTTTCATTCTGTTTCCTACTTGGTGTTGTGTGTGCACAAATTCTCTAAGAGCCCTTCGTTCAACTACTCATTCTCAGTTACAAAATGGAGGCTTTGCTGCTTGCTCCCCACTTTGTGTACCATCACCCATTCCTCTAAGAAGGTCTTATATGGTTTTTTTTGAGGCAGGGTCTCACTCTGTTGCCCAGGCTGTAGTACAGTGGCACAATCATGGCTCACAGCAGCCTCTCTCTCTCAGGCTCAAGTGATCCTTTCACTTCAGCCTCCCTAGTAGCCAGGACTAAAGGCATGCCACCACATCTGGGTGATTTTTTTTAATTAATGTTTTTAGTAGAGATGAGGATGTTCTACTAATCTTACATTGCCCAGTCTGGTCTTGAATTTCTAAGCTCAAACAATCTTCCTGCCTCAGCTTCCCAAAGTGCTGGGATTACAGGCGTGAGCCACTGCGCCTGGCCTTTCCTATATTTTTGTCAACATAGGTTTTTTACTTGTGTGAGTTATCAATGGATCTCTGGTGATTTCATTTATTTTGGTTCATTTAGAATATACCTAGAAGAAAATCTTTAGCATTTGAGTATACTTTATTCTAGTATTGTTCCCTTCTTCTTAAAGTAATTCATATGTAAAATTTATATATGTTAATTTTAATGGCGATCCATGAAGAATAATAGGTAATACTTTTTAATGTCATCTCCATACTAATTACAAATTGATTTTTAAAACTTTTCCTGTTTTGTAAGTGAATCATACTCAGTATCTTATTTATTTATTTGAAAGAGTGTCACTTTGTTGCCTAGGCAGGAGTGCGGTGGTGCTATCTTGGCTTACTGCAGCATCCGCCTCCCAGGTTCAGGCAATTTTCCTGCCTCAGTCTCCTGAGTGGCTGGAACTACAGGTGCCCGCTGGTGCCGCCACACCTGGCTAATTTTTGTATTTCTTTTCTTTCTTTTTTTTTTGTCGAGAAGGAGTCTTGCTCTGTTGCTAGGATGGGTGCGGTGGTGTGATCTCAGCTCACTGCAACCTCTGCTTCCCTGGTTCAAGTGATTCTCCTGCCTCAGCCTCCTAAGTAGCTGGGACAACCGGTGTGCACCACCACGCCCAGTTCATTTTTGTATTTTTAGTAGAGTCAGGGTTTCACCATGTTGGTGAGGCTGGTCTTGAACTCTTGACCTTAAGTGATCTGCCCAGTTTGGCTTCCCAAAGTGCTGGGATTACAGGCGTGAGCCACCATGCCTGGCCTGTTATATTTAGATTGTTGATGATTTTGAATATTGTTTCTAGTTTCTTTTATTTATATGTATATGCTTTTTATTGCTGTGTAAGCCTTCTTAAGAATGCTTTGTAGATTGATAACATTATGCCCAACTTATATTTGTTTTGACTAGTCTTTCTCAGTTTGTGTTTTAATTTTATTTTTTTTTACTGTGTCAAATATTATGTTTAAGTATCAGATTTAATAATTTTTCTTTCATGACCTCTTTTATTGGGTTTCTGATTTAAAAGTATTTGTCATCCTAAAATCTAAAAATGGATCTCTTTTGGATAAATTTTTATTATTTTACACTATTTTATATTTTTATTTCTCCCTTTTTAATAAAACAAATTATGTTCCTAATTCCTTGAGTGGATTTATTTAGGAATTTTGCAAAATGTACTTATCATAGTGTGATTATATTGTTTTCACTACTCTATTAAGATTTTCAAAGGCTTTATAAGCATTATCTCATTATTTCATTTAATACCTTTTTGGGTTAGGTAATAACTGTGATCAGGGTTCCACCTAATGGTTGTAGAAAATATGTAGAATGAATAAAGCTTAATTTTGTCAATAAAACATTTATAAGCACTCTTAAGTGTCTAGCTGACATCACACTTAGCGTTTGGTTAAAAACAGTTGTATTTAATGGCAACTTTGCCAACTTATCTATGTTTTTGTCTTCATTTTTTAATCTGTGAAAAATTTGCTACTCCTGTATTGCTTTCTTAAATGATATAGGTGGATTATTATTGAAGAAACAAAGAAGAGTTTAAATTTTAGATTACTGGTCTCAAACCCTAGCTGCACATTAGAAGTTTTTAATGTAAAGTTAATGTTTAAGTTTCACCTCCAGAACTTAATATTTAATTGTTATTTGGTGTAGCTGAGCATTAAGAGTTTCAGAAAAGCGTCTATTATGCACCCATAGTAGAAAGCCATTATTTTGTATCAATGTTTTTCAAAGTGTGATCCCCAGATTTGCTGCATAACATGAGAACTTGAGATGTAATGAAATGTGAATTATCAGGCCACATCTCATTCTGTGTGCTTTTTTTCAAAAGAACTTTTTCTTCTGAGATAATTGTGGATTCACGTGCAATTGGAAGAAATAATACAGAGATCTATTGTCATCAGTTTTGCATGCACTTGTGCGTGTGTATTTACTTCTATACAATCTTTTTTTGTTCTTTTTAAGTTTTATTTTAGGTTCAGAGGTACACATGCAGGTTTGTTACATAGGTAAGTTGTGTGTCACTGGGGTTTGGTGTGCAGAGTATTTCTCCACCCAGGTACCCATTAGGTATTTTTTCAATCTTCTCCCTCTTCCTTCTCTCTACTCTCAAGTAGACCCTGGTATCTGTTGTTCCCTTCCTTGTATCCATATATACTTAATATTTAGCTCCCACATATAAGTGAGAATATGTGGTGTTTGGTTTTCTGTTTCTGTGTTAGTGTGCTTTGGATAATGGTTTTCAGTTCCATATATACATGATCTCTTTCTTTTTAATGACTGTGAAATATTCCAAGCTTTATCCAGTCTACCACTGATGGGCATTTAGGTTGATTCTATGTCTTTGTTATTGTGAGTAATGGGATGAACATACATGTGCATATGTCTTTATGGTAGAACACCTTTGGGTGTACACCTAATAGTGTGATTGCTGGGTGGAATGGTATTTCTGTTTTGTGTTCTTTGAGAAATTGCCAAACTGCTTTCCACACTGGCTGAACTAATTTACGTTCTCATCAACAGTGTCTAAGTGTTCCCTTTTCTCTACGACTTTGTCAGCATCTGTTATTTTTTGACTTTTTAATAATAGCCATTCTGACTGGTGTGCAATGGTAACTCATTGTGGTTTTGATTTGCATTTCTCTAATGACTAGTGATGTTTAGCATTTTTTCATATGCTTGTTTGGCCACAAATATGTCTTCTTTTGAAAAGTGTCTGTGTCCTTTGCCAACTTTTTAATGGTGTTGTTTTCAGATGTCTTCTATCACTAAAGTCAAGATAAAGGATACAACAAAAATCTGGGTTTTACCAAGTTTTCAGGTGACTGGTACAGCTAAGTTTTGAGAATCATGGAAAACATAAGGCTAGAAGAGCAGGAACAGACTTTTTTCCCCCAAAAGGATTATTGTAAAACTCAAAGGATACTCATAGACCAGCAGCATAGATCTCACCCAGGAGCTTGATATTACTGTAGAATCTTAGGTCCCATCTTGGAACTAATGAATTAGAGTTCACATTTTAACAGGATGTCAGATAATGTGTGTGCATATTGAAGTTGAAAGGTACCTGACTAATGGGTAAAAAAAAGCAAAACAAAAATGCAAGCAAACAAAAACAACTAAATCAGTTTTCCCAAAATTGGGCTCAAATATTTATTCTCACAGTAAATACCTTTTACAGTGAAGATAATTTGTCTTTTAATAAAGATAATTTTAGTGATTAAGCAAAACTAATATCATTTCCTGTGCTTTGCATCTCATTTTAGGGTCATTATGCTGTTATTTTTTGCTGATAGAGTTGGATTCTTAAAAAAATACAGATATGTAAGTTGAGATTTTCTGTCAATTAGTTTTAATATTATACCATGTTAAGTACAGAAAATATGACAAGTATCATCTGTTTCATCAACATCAGACTTAAATGTGTCTCAATTTTTTCCTCATCTTTTTCCACTTGTCACTTACTTCTGATAAAATTGGATATACTGGATTTGTTTCAGGCTCCTGTTGTAGTCCATTTGGTAACTATCATTATTTTCTGCCTTTATTTTTATGGCATTTGGTTTGAGACTCTAAGAAAGAATTTTAAAGAAAAAGTACAACACTGAGAAAAACAGACAAGAGACCAGGAAGTAGCCTTTTTAATAGATAGATGTATTATTCTAGGGTATTTTCCAGTTTTGTTTTGCTTCCACCCCCAACAAGTAATACATAAACACATTTATAATTCTTATTCTCCTTCCCTCCCTTCTTTTCACACTGTTTAATGTGGAAGGGAGTTTCTGGCTTAACCATGGGAAGAGTATTGTTAAATAAGGCTTCAAAGAGATGCAAAAGGCTGAATAAGAATTTGTGAAGTGGATTTATTGATTGTGGAGCAGTAGAATACAGAATTCAGTGCTGATAGCTCAAATTGAGGTGCTGTATACAACAGTGTGGGCAGAGGGCAAAGAAGGGATGGACAGAGAGGTAGGAAAAGCAGGGATCTATCACCTCGCTATAGAGCAAAAGGGACAAGAAGGAAATATATTTCCTGGAACCCGGTAAGGGAACTGTGCAGAGGCCACCTTGTTAAAGCTGTAGTCATGAAGGGACCTGGCTGCTTTTAGAGATACAGTGCCTAAATGAGAGGGAGCCATAAAGAAATTCTTCTATCTCTTTTTCTTCCCAGAGGTGAAATCTAATGAAAAGTTGGCTGGGTGTTGCAGTTTGTGGGGTCACTGTCAAAAGCACTGAACAGAGTAGAGAAGGCTGAAGATGGATGAAGTTTGGGGATATAAAATAAAATAACCAGGAAATCAGAGTGGAATGCAATTCCAGAGAGAATGAATGTTATGTGCTAATGCACAGAAATGCCAAAGATTGGCAACTGTGGGAATAATGAGGAGTATAGGAAGCAGGAAATGTGAAAGCAAAGTAGTAATAGGAGATGAGGCTGGATAAATAATAATAATAATAGTTAATACTTTTGGTGCCAGGCACTTGGCTAAATAGTTTACATAATTCCAGTCTGCAGATTATTATGAGATTGGCCCTATCAGGTAGCAATTATGACTCTTGTTCACAAATGCATATGCAAATTTTTTCTTACATTGACTCAGATTTCATTCTGAGCCTTTACTTCATATTGGGAAATTGTACCTCAGTCATTAGTTTGGCTCTTGCCTTCTCCATAGAGTTCCATAAAACTCCAGAAGACTTGCATAGTGACCAGATAAATAGGGAAGGACTCTAATCTCTAGGCCACCAAGTTCCGCCTACCTCCTCTTTGTTACTAATAGTGGTCACTTGAAATTCCTGGATTCTAGAGCCATAGGAAGGACACTGAAGTCTTTTCGGAGGCTGTGAGCCCCAGTGGGTTAGGTGTTTGCTCCCTTTGTAGGTTTTGGCTTATCATTCCTAATGTCATAAACTATGTCAGAATCTTTTCATAATTGACTTAGGAGGTTTGTCATATCTCATTTATCTTTCAGACATTTATGTCAATTGAAATCTGTGACAATTTCTTACTATTATGTTTTGTAACCTATTCTACTTTTGGGCAATATTAACCATGTATGCTCCTTAGAGACTGTGAGATGTTCCCTTTTACCATCAACCCTTTTGAGCGGGAGTTGGCAAACATTTTTGGTAAGCAGCCATATAGTCATAAATTTAGGCTTTGTAGGCCAAGAGGCAAAACTGAGGATATTATGCAAATATTTATGCAGTAAGAGAGGAAAACATCTCACAAAATTTTAAGTGATTAAATTAAAAATTATAAAAATAATTTAGTATTATTTATCAGACAGATTTACTAATGAGAAGAATGGAATTCTTTTTTTGGGAGGATTATAATTCACTTTATTCAGTTGTAAAATTAATGTTACCTATCATTAGAATTGATTTCAAATGTTTATCTCTTAATGCTGATCTGTAATAAGAATTTACATATTTCATCTTTGAAAATGTCTTTTCACGCAGAAAGGTTCTGCCAAGTAGTGATATCAATCCACAGCATGTGATTTAAATTGAGCATATTCATTGCCTGGAAGGCATTTGTAGAATTTATTAGACTTTTCTCTTGATATTTTCCTTTTACATGTCATTACATTGCAGATTAATCACTTCCAATTGAAAGTTAGGTGGAAATTCCTCAATTGCTTCGTTAAATGGATTTTGAAATATGGAAATTTTCTTTGCACTTGCATCAAGGTCTGAAGTATACTGCTGTAGCTTGAGTTCAGAAAATCTATCTGCTCCAGATTCATGTGGAAATGGAAATCTCGCTTTTTGTTTTATCTTCTGACAGTGCAAGAAGTATATAAAACAGCTTGGCATAACTTGTGATTCAAACAACATTAGTTGTCATTGAAATGACTTTACCGTCATAAAAGTTTTGCATGTAAATGCTGTTTTGCCTTGAAATTTTAGATTGAATTCATTAGACATATTGTCAAATCCACAGGAAAATCTAATTTCCAAGCTATTTAGTGCTCAATGATAGTGATTAAGGATGGATTTTCTTATTCAGAAAAATTTCATTCTTGATCCTGAGCTCAAACACCACACCTAAGTTTATTCCTATAACAGGAATGGAAGTGCTGTGTGGTGGGGTGAGTCAGAATATTAAACTTCTATTTCTGAGAAAACTTTTTGGACTAACTGGTTAAGCCTATCAGAGCAAAAAATATTTTCTGAACAGTACCTTCTGATGAATAATATGATGAATAACCACAGGCTTTGAACACCTTCCTCTGTAAATTTGTCCAAGACACTTTCTGCTCCACATATAATTTTTGCCACTCTAAGTTGTAACATGTTTTAGCAGATACCACTTCTTTTGAATAAGTGTTTTCTTAGTTTTAAAAAAATTACTTGTTTGTAGTTGTTCCGTGCAGTCTATCCACAGAAGTTAATTCTTTAGCCTCTTCAAAATCGGCACTGACTCCTTGAAAGAACAACTGAACAGTATCCATCACATCTGTTAGCTTATTAAAAGCTGAGGAAAACCACTCAAAATAATTTGTCTTATATTCAAATTGACTATTGATATTGCTCCCAGTGTCTTCAACTCTTTGAACAACTGTTTTTACCAAAAGATTAGTACTTCTAATTTATTTTCTCTGGACATGTATCTTTAGCTGCTGTATTCAGACACAATTTAAAATAACTCATCACTGGTAAATGGTTTTCTTTGCTTGACTCAAAAAGGAGCCACTCAGAAACTCACTTTGGCTGCAGTCTCATTTTTATTTTTTAATTTTTGTAATGAAATTCTGCTGTTTCATTATATTCTGTTTTAAATTTTATAGTTTTTCTGACTATGGCTTTCCTATGAGTTGGGAATATTTTGATCAGTACACAGCTTGGCAGTTATTGTCTCCCTTTAGCACAGCTATAATGTCATTACATAATAACAAAAATGCTTTGTCATCTAATTTAATAAAAAAAATTTGTCTTCCAATGTATGCTAAAAACTGGCATGTTGAAGTCCATTTGTATTCTCTTCTTTTGACATGATTGGTATACATTGGGAAGATTTAAAAAATGTGGAACGACAACACAGGTAACACTGTCAATTTTGTTGAGTTATGACTGTGTTGCTGTGACTTGTGGTGCACCAAAAAGATATGCAAAGCAAGAAGCATGAGAATGTGACATGTGGTCTCTGTCACAACTACTCACTTCTGCTGGTGTAAGGCAAAAGTAGCCATAGATGTAAACAGATGAGTGTGGCTGTGTTTCAATAAAACTTTATTTATGGACACTGACATTTCAATTGCATGTAATTTTCATGTATCATGAGATATTTTTCTTTTGATTTTTAAAGTTTTTTCTTTCTTCTTTTTTCCCTTTTCTTCTTTTTAGTAAAACTTTAAAAAATCTTTTTACCTTTTGTTTTTTATCTTTTTAATTTTTTTTTAACCATTTAAACATGTAAAGAACACTCAGCTTGTGAGACATCCAAAAATGGGCAGCAGGCTGAATTTGGCCAGTAGGGCATTGTTTGCTGACCCCTACTATTGAGAATCATTGATCTATGATGAGTAGAATGTCAAAGACACGGAAAAATAAGTCCTGCTTTAAGACTTGGCACATAAGAATAGGAGACTTGTTTTTTTTGTGTGTATGTGTGTGCTTACGCTTCATTGTGTGATTTTTAATGGCTTAAAATGACTCAGGGGATGTTACATAATGTTTATGGAGACACGTGCTGGAAAATAAACCAGGAACCACAATGGCAGTGTTAGACATGGCTCCTGTATATGCATTCTCATTTATTTACAAAGTGTGTTTTAAATAACAAGCAGGTCATTAGAAGAGTTCTAGTTCTGTTAATGGCAGAGTAGCTTGTACTGGACTAGCCCTCTTGCCAATAATACCTATAAATTCTGAACTTGAAGCCTTGGAAGGTACTGGAGAGAGCCTAAAATCAGGAGTACACTGGAGAAGACTTGACAGCATTTGGTGTTAGGCAGTTCTTGGCTTTAACAGGCCTCTCTCCTACTTTATAGCTGGGAAGTCTGTGTCTGGGTTCTTCTGGCTGTCCTGTGAAGCTTGAAAACATTGACACTGGTCCCTGAGAAGACTTGTCAACACTCTCTGAAAAATCAGGTTGCACCCTGCTTCCGTGCTTCTATAATGGTCCAGGTGTGACTCAAGATTTCATAAATTGACTCCCAAGGTCTCAGATAATGATCATGTGCCCTCTCCTGCAGTTCCCGCTGTTCTCCCATAGATTCTTCTGTGGTCCCTCCATCAGCAGGGTTCTTCCACTGCCTCAGAAGATAAATGTCACCCTCCAGATTTTGGTCCTTTAGAATTTCATCCTGGCAGCCTGGCCTGTCCTCACCTAGGCTGCACTGATAAAGGTGCTTAGTCAAGCCCCCACAGTCCACCAAGTCAAGTTCTCAGGGCACCCCTGCTCCCATTAAATCCTTAGCACATAGATGCCCAATAAGTAGTTTTGAATAAGGCAATTATAGAAAACTTCTGGCACATAATAAGCCCAAAAAATCTGTTCCATGAATGAAATGAATGAATGATTTGCTGTCTTACACAATATATGGGAGCTTAAAGATGATGGATTAAAAATAAATTGTTTAATCTGAGAGAGTTCAAAAACAGGGAGAGGTTATCCCTGAAAAGCAAGAAGTATTTATTTAGTAGCTAGGAATCGTTATGGCCAGGTTATTAGGTAATAATAACTGGAGAGCATATTATTTTGGGTAATTAAGATGTAAGAGGAGGATAGTAGACAAACAGAACCCTCAGTATGCTATTTCTATGAGGCTCTTTGTAACTAAATTGCTTTAAAAAGTTACTCAGAGGGTCGGGCACTGTGGCTCACGCCTGTAATCCCAGCACTTTTGGAGGCCAAGGTGGGTGGATCATCTGAGGTCAGGAGCTCGAGACCAGCCTGGCCAGCATGGTGAAACCCTGTCTCTACTGAAAATACAAAAATTAGCCGGGTGTGGTGGCAGATGCCTGTAAGCCCAGCAGCTCGGGAGGCTGAGGCAGGAGAGTCACTTGAACCCATGAGGTAGAGGTCACAGTGAGCCAAGATTGCGCCACTGTACTCCAGCCTGGGCAACAAGAGCGAAACTCCATGTCAAAAAAAAAAAAAGTTATTCAGAGAAATTGATGGAATTTTCAACCAAGAAAAAACTTGAAGCCAAAGAAGCTAATAGCCAATTTCATTTTACAGGAGGGTGAACTCCGTGTTAGTGTATTTTAACTATTTAATAGGCTAGACTATTTATACAGCATCCCCCATTTATGTGTACTTCCAGGCATGTGGTATATCTCTCAGATATGCCAACTGTGGTAAATATGACCGTTAGCCAAATATATGTTTGACGCTATGTACAAACTCATTTAGATTGCTTGCAAATAAAGAATTTGGCAAGCTTTTAAGCATCACCTTTGGCATGGGGATGTTCCCTGGATATGCGGTATTTTCTGAACTTAGAGGCATTGTTTATTCCAGCAGCCTTAACTTTCTGTTCTGTTCTGTTATTTAGTTATTTATTTATGTTTTTGAGACAGTTTCACTCTTGTTGCCTAGGCTGGAGCGCAATGGCGCAATCTCAGCTCACTATGTCCTTCGCCTCCCCCGTTCAAGCGATTCTCTTGCCTAAGCCTCCCAAGTAGCTGGGATTACAGACACTCACCACCACACCTGGCATATTTTATATTTTTAGTATAGACAACAGGGTTTCATCATGTTGGTCAGGCTGGTCTCTAACTTCTGACCTCAGGTGATCTGCCCACCTCGGCCTCCCAAAGTGTTGGGATTACAGGCTTGAACCACCATGCCCAGCCTGTTCTGTCATTTGGTAGAGTAAGATTGGACCTGACATGGAAATATCAATACAAGTGTCATGTTAACTGTTTTGTTCCTCCATGATACAAGAGTGGAGGTACCCCCACCCAAAGGAAGGGTATAAAGAGAATGATTGTCAAATTGCCTTTCTCACATCCTGTGTTTTTGTAGGCAAGGTATTTACCCTTCTGAATGTTCATTTCTTCTTCTGAGAAGTTATAATATGATCTACTTTAGAGCTAGATTGTGGACATCAAATGAGACAGCATGTGTCAGCTGCTTAGCACAGTACTTGGAGAATGGAAATGGAAGCTATTTACATTAACATGGCAGATTTTATACTTTAATATTTTAAAATTTAAGATGACTAGATGACTGTTGTCTCTGCATAATACAAGTTCATTATGGACAGTTTTATTGGTAAGTACTTACAAATGTTAGAGAAATGACCTGCAGCCTTTTATTATCCACTGCATACCCAATGGGTCTGCTGTGCATGTGTGTGCAAGATTTCTTTCTTTTTTTTGAGACAGACTCTCACTCTGTTGCCCAGGCTGGAGTGCTGTGGTGCAACCCCTGCCACCTGGGTTCAAGCAATTCTTCTGCCTCAGCCTCCCAAATAGCTGGGATTACAGGCACCTACCACCACACTTTGCTAATTTTTGTATTTTTAGTAGAGACAGTGCTTTGCCCAGGCTGGTCTAGAACTCCTGACCTCAAGTGACCTGCCTGCCTTGGCCTCCTAAAGTGCTGGGATTACAGGTGTGAGCCACTGCACCCAGTCTAAGATTTTTTTTAAAGTACCATTTTTCTTGTAGTCTACCTTTGTTTGAAGAAGGTTAATGCAAATTTCATTGAGATTTGTGAGAAGGAATACAATTCATTCATTGGCTTATCGATTCATGACTTCAGCAAATGCTGTGCACCAACCGTGTGCCAAGCGCTGGATCCACAGTGAAGAACAAGACATTGCCTCTGTTCCTAAGCAGCTCACTTGCACCTAGGGAGAAAGTGAAGATGGTGATGGATGCAGTAACAGAGTAAGTGCACTGTGATATGGCCATGCATGCAAGGCACTCCTAAGCCCGTTTTGGAAGACTTGAGATTTCTTAGAAGTCGTAAAATCTCCCTTGAAGGCAGGTGAGGCAGTGATGAAGGGATTGGACTAGCATGAGTGGGAGCAGTGAACGTAACTTAAGATGTTTCCAGGGACTTTGTAAACCATGTTATGAAATGCAAACACTATCCTAAGGGCAGGAGAGTGCCTCTGAAATGTTTTAGGTACTTAAAGACATTTGTGCTTAGAAAGATTAATAAAATTTTGACGATAGTGTGGAACAAGCAAAGGTGGTAGGTCGGGAGACCAGTTAAGGGGCTGTTACAGTATTCCAGGTGCGAGGAAATGGTGGCTATGAGGATTAAGAGACAGCAAACAGGTTCATGGTATATTAAGGAGTTAGAATTGATATTGCTTGGTTAATAATTGTTAGTGTGAATGTTGAAGGAGTAGACTGTGATTCTCAGGTGTTTGACCTCAGCTTCTGGGAGGATGTTATTGGGAAAGACGAGAGGAGGAGCAAGTTGTGTCTGGAGAAATGAGGGAATTTGCTTGTAGACCTTGATTTTTCTAGTGCTGTGGAGCTCCTCTTAAATGTCTGCAGTTTAGGAAAGGCACTCTTGCATGAGTTTAGTTTCCTAGTCAGGAGCCTAATGTGCGCTTTAGGATATCAACAAAGCACAGGCAGCTCAGCCCTCAAAAAGAGAAAATTAAAACACTGTAGGAAGAAGTGATTTAAATTTCAACAAAATTTTCAGTTTTGTTTTAATTTAAAAAGTAACATTTTATTTTGTGGTTTACTGTATTGTTTTGGTATTTTATTTTTGAATGATAAAGGCAATGGTAACTGGAGATACAGAATTGGGAGTCACTAGCATAAAGATAGCAATTGAAGTGATTGAGTTCTCAGGGAGGGATCAAAGAGCAGTCATGTTGCTTTCCTAATGGCACATTGTAATCACATGGGGATCTTAAGAAATACTGTACCAGCTGCCTGAGATCCAACCCCAGAGATTCTGATTTAATTGCTTTAGGGTGGCCTGGGCCAAAGTTTGAGAAGCACTGGCTTAGAGTGAGAAATTACAGGAAAGAATGTGGGGGGATCATAACATTTAAGTGTCAATCCCAAGAGGAACATAATACAGTAGGCCGCCAAGGAGTTCAAGGAAAGAAAACTCTTTAGAACATCAGGTGTAGCTGCATCACATGTTTTTGATTCAGATAATTATGAAGTTCAGCCATGCCCGTTGCAGGGGCTATCACCTGTAATCCCAGCACTTTGGGAGGCTGAGTCAGGCGGATGGCCTGAGGTCAGGAGTTTGAGACCAGCCTGATCAACACGGCAAAACCCTGTCTCTACTAAAAATACAAAAATTAGCTAGGTGTGGTGGTGCATGCCTGTAGTTCTAGCTACTTGGGAGGCTGAGGAAGGAGAATCGATTAAACCCAGGATGCAGAAGTTGCAGTGAGCTGAGATGGCACCACTGCACTCCAGCCTGGGTGACAGAGCAAGACTCCATCTCAAAAAAAAGATAAAAGTAGTTCAGCCAACCACTCAATGTAATCCTTCAATGTATCAGCATCATCAACCACATTAATCCTCCAAAGATGTATGAAGAAAAAATTCCTTCTGTGATTAAAACTTCTGGTGTAAGTCTGCATTCTAGAGAAGGAAGCTTGGGTAAATATATAGGTATACATAGTTATCGTTCTCTTTTACAATACTATTTAGCTGTAAGTATTAATAATGATTATACCCAACATAGAAGGAATGTTGAAAGTGGAAATGTAAGTTTGGAAACAATAATATAATTTTAAAAATTGAGATATAATGATATAATTTATATATTATAAAATTAGTTCATTGAGATGTACAACTCAGTGGTTTTTTGTATATTCACAAGTTTGTACAGCTATTGCTACTATCTAATTCTGGAAAAAAATGTAGTCTTGATCTATATGGTATGATTAGAATGTGGCTTTTAGCCATTCTATTTGTAAAGTGCAATTTTGTCTCATAGTGTGTGAAATAGATCTAATTTTAAAAATCACAAAGGAAAACGCAAACAAAAAAATCCCTCAATACCAAAACCCCAAATGACAACCCGTTTTTAAAATGGCTGGCACTGAGATAGTCACTAAAAGTATGTGAATTTACTAAACAACACCGTGTCCTTGTCAAAAAACACTTCATCTTTTTTTTTGTAGAAAAAGAAATGTTATTTTACCTCTGTAAAAGGAAAACCAGCACCACTTACCATAAATAGTAGGGAAGAGCAAAAAGAAATATAATAGAAATTAATGCAATGTTTAACTAAGGCAAATACAACTGTCCTCACCGCTCAAATTTCTCCTCTCATTTCCTCTTCTTTCCATCTCTGCTGCCCCACTGTGGTCTGTTATCTCTGTTTTAGAATAGACTCTCATTCTCTCTGCTTCCACTCTTGCCTCCCAAGTGTCATGTCACCCAGCTGATTCAAGGATAAAGACCCAGTTCCTAACATGGCTTTCCTGGCCCTTGCCATCTGTCCTCACATTCTCTCCATCCCTGCTTCCCACCATTCTCCTCCTCCTTCATGGCACTCTAGGCAGACCACCTGCTTTCATTTCCTAGATGAGTCACTTCCCTTCTAGTCTCTAAGCATTTGCTCCTGCCACTTTTCCATCTCCCTGGAGCATTTCGAGCACCCCTTCACCTAGGAAACACCTACTTATCCTCCAGATTTTATCTCTATTGTCACCTCTGAAAGCCTTCCTTGACCTTTTACTTCCTGCTTTTCCCTCCTAAGTCAGATCTCACATTATAACATTTTAGTCTATACTTATGGGTTTTTTTTTTTTTTGTGTGTGTGATTGTTTATTGTTCATTGTTAATATCTGAAGTTCTTCTCTTACATGGAGGCTGATATGATCACTGCATAGACTTGGAATCTTTTGTCTGCAGTTGCCTCAAGCTCAGATTTCAAGTACAGAGTATCTTCATTGAACGTATACCTAGCTCTGAAACTAGTTTTGAGTCTAAGTTACCACTACTCTGAACTAGGTGTGAAACCTCATGAAATGAAAGGAAGTCCATTTTCCCATAATGTACTGATTTTCAAATTTGGCTGATTTTCAGAATCATCTGGAGGCCTTTTCAACATGCAAATTCCTGGGCTTTAGGCTTATTCAATTATAACTTTTGGCCGGGCATGGTGGCTCACGCCTGTAATTCCAGCACTATGGGAGGCGGCGGTGGGTGGATTACCTGAGGTCAGGAGTTTGAGACCAGCCTGGCCAACATGGCAAAACACCATCTCTACTAAAAATACAAAAATTAGCCAGTCGTGGTGGTGGGCGCCTGTAATCCCAGCTGCTCGGGAGGCTGAGGCAAAAGAATTGATTGAACCTGGGAGGTGGAGGTTGCAGTGAGCCAAGATCATGCCACCGCACTCCAGCCTGGGTGACAGAGTGACACTCTGTCTCAAAAAAAAAAAAAGAAAAATTATAACTTTTGAGTGGTGATCGAGTGTATTCTTAGTTTCCCAGATGGTTCACATGCAGTGAGATTAGTACTGGATGGCAGAGAGGCATTTGGGAACTAATACTTCAACAAATTTGGCAAAATGCTTGTTGTAACTGTCTTTCCTCTGCTTTGGAGGTGGAGTGGAAGATGGCAATGAACTAGACTTTTACTATAGATTTCTCTGGCTTTTGTGGGAAGAAGATGGCCTTTAAATTGAGTTTTTCTTAAAGAAACTGACTCCTAGTTATGTCCACCATTTTTTCTATCATTGTTTCCTTTCCACCCATCAAATATCCTATTCCACTTCTAACTTCCCACACCCATGATTGTAGGAGCTTGATGTACAAGTGCTTAAAACATAAACATTTGTATCTGGCTCCTTATGGAATATTATAATTGGCTGTTGCAAGAAGGAAGGAAGTTGAGTAAAACAATGATTCTCCCCCAGCTCTGGTCCCTAAGAAGGAGGAGGATGCAGGCATAAATCCTCATTACATCATTTAAGAGGCATATAAAGATTGAATCCAATCTGGGTTAGGATAAATATCAGAGATTCCAGTTGACATGGGCAGGAAATGGCAGCAGAATTATTGGATGGAAGCCACAGGGAATAAAGTGGGCCTTTGGATTAGAAGCCCAAGGGAAGTTAATTCAGTTGCAATAGATCCAAGACTTCTATCGATTGTATGAGTATTTATGTTGGGAGTGGTGATAGGTCATGAAAAGGAGAAAAGAAACTGGTGACATCTAGAAGCATTTCAAGGCTCTGGCAGGATTAGTGAGGTATATGACCAGGCTGTAGTGCTGGTGGGGAATGGGAGTATGATACTGGATAGGAGACTTCTAGTTTGAAGGCTCATGGTTCATGCAATCCATGGTATTACAGCTACTTTGTATTAGAGAAAAATGAGACACTCTGGATACATTGGATCCTTGGTTTAGGGCAGTATGTAAATATCCAAGTCTACCCACTAGCAGGAATGTGCATATTGATCTACTGCCAGGGTCAGTTCTCACTGGCAATCCATGGCTGAAGCATAACTTTCTACTAAAGTTGTCATTATATCTGCGTCCCCTTTCCTCTCAGCTTAATTAGCAAAGAACGCCTAGAAAAGGTAGGCAAAAAAGAAGGAAGAAAACAAAAATAGGTTTTGCAAAAGCCAGGGAGGGATCAATTTTGAGGGAGAATGAGTCTTCAGGGGACATCTGTGGGGTCCTGCTGTCTAGCTGCTCCTCTCTACACATGTATTCTCTTAACTCTGCTGAACTTGGAAGATCAGGAATGATTTTCCCCAAAGGGCGTAATTGCTGATCCCCCCATATGAAGTTGGTTGCTTTGTATGTAACTGAGGTTATAGCGGGAAAAAACATACCTAGAGATCTTCACTTGCAGAGGTTTTTTTTTCACAATGCTTAGGATGGGTGTGGAGGGCAAAGGAGAGAGAAAGAAGAAAGAGAGACGGAGACAGAGACATTAAATGTTAAATGTGGTTATCTCTTGGTTTTAAGATTTGGGAGGATTTCCTTTTTTTTTTCCAGGATTTTATAAATATTTCTATAATTTTTGTATATTACTTATTAGGAAAAAGTATTTTTATAAAGCTATTTGCATTTGTGAGAAAGTATAAGTGCTACGTGGTTTAAACTAATAACAACTGGCTTAGTGTTCATTTATTGAGTACCTATGGTGTGTTAAGCCCTTCATCCTGTTAACTTTCAGTACTGTTGTGCAGGATATATAGTTGGAGGAACTAATGCTTAGAGATATTACATGACCTGGCCAGACTCATGTAACAAATAGCCCAGAGCTAGAGTCCCAATTCGAAAGACCATGAGTGTTTCTTTCATGCTAAATGCTTTTACTCATTTGAACATTCAGAAAAAAATGCCAGAAAGGAGGATTCCATTTTGACCAATTCTCATCTGTTTCTTACCCAATTTTCTCTCACTTTCTCTCTTTTTCTTAGTTACCTTAAAGGAGTTTTTGCCATATAAATGCTCAGATTGGTTGCTTTCAATGACTGCAGATGTTAAATAGAGCACAGGATGAGCCAGGAATGATAACTAAAAAAAGGCAAAAAGCTTTGCATTTGTGTTTTGTTTGTTTGTTTGATTTGTTATTTTTATTTTTCCTATAGCTGGTTAACACATGGTAGCTAGTATCAGATGAGGGAGGAGTTGACAAGATTGACTATGCAATAGAAAATTGGTTACTAACCATCAGGAATGCAGCTGTGGAGTCCAGTTAAGGCAAGACACACTTTTTTGTGCACTTCCAAGTTTCTAAAAGTATTTTTAAATAACAGAGAAAACAAATTCATTACATTATGGTTTTTCTACTGCTGCTAACTGAGCAGATTTGGGAGCTTGTAAAAGTATTATACATTGTTTAAAAATATTACAAAGAAAGCTTTGCACCAGAGATGCATTAAATTTAGCATTTTTAGAAGGTATTTTCACTCATTAAAGAATTTTGTTATTGTTTCCTTTTTGTCTTGTCACTCTTCAATCAGAATTAACATCTGTATTGTTCTGATCTTTGAAAAGATTACAGAGAAACTTTCACTTTATTTCCTGAGTTATGGGAAGAAGAGAATCTTCTGATTTTCTCCTGTCTAATTTAAAAATCATGTTCATAGGAAATTCTTCCTAATCCTTTTAAGTAAATAAAAAGCATAATTATACTTTAGATGTATGTATATACATCTCGAACACACACACACACACACACACACGTTTGTGTAAAAATAGTCTAGGTTGAGGAAGACAGTGTGTTTTTTTAAAAAAATCAGGATTATGAAACACATACTCCAAATGAGAGCCAGGTTGTCTGTGTGTTTTTGACATGGTTTTACTGGTTTGAGGTTTTTTTTTTTTTTAAGGTTTGTTTTTGGATTATATTTTTTTGACGCTCTTCCTGTTTTTTTCCAAGTCCAGTAATGGAATAAGAATTGAAGAGCTGAAAGATTCACAGGAAGATGACCTTTGTGACATCATCTGTCAGGTGTCTGTATCTTTATTAGTCATCTGGAACTCTGAAGTCTGATTGAAGCCATTACAAAATATACTGCAGATCTTAGACCCTGCATCTTTAATTAATTAATGTTAGCAAAGCACTTTGCAGTTGACGAATGAAGCTAGCTGTAAAAATGTACTGAATGGTTTGCTCTCTTTTATTTTTCTATTTCCTTAATCCGATTTTTAAAGATTGTGCTGTGGATACTCCTAAGCACTTTTTTTTCTTTTGAGCTGTTTATGTTATTTACATAAAGTTTGCAGAGAAATATCTTCTGTAGTTTTTGCTTCTGATTTCACTGGGAAATATATATTCCTATAGGCTATGGATTTATTTCTCAACTGAAAAACACCATCCCAATGTCGTGTTAATTATTAACAGGATTAATCTTTTATATCAGTGGAAAAATGTCTAAAATTATGCAGGCAAATCAATCACACATTTGCAGAAACTTTGAAAAGAGAAACCTAAAGATCACAGAGAATGTTCTCTAAGAGAATGGAACATTCCAGGATAATGCTTTCTAACAAGCAAAGGTAATTTTTACCTGAAACAAAAAAGACTGAGGAGCAGGTCATATTTGAACTGAAAAGATTCAATGCAAGTAACCACACATTTTGTGCTCTAATAATTTATAATTCAAATCCATATTGATTTGTCATAAAAATAAATTATAAGACAAATATATACAGACAGAGGATTATTAGGTTGCAAGAGCCAACTCTAAGAATCAAGATTTGTGCTGTATGTAAAAATCATATGGCTTAATTGTGTATCATGGTAGTAATTATTACTAAACAATTTTGGGGAATTCATAGATGAAAATTGCTGCTAGTGAAGTCAGAAGAAGTAACACTATGATAGTACAAATTCCTAGAATATGTGATTTAAAGCTCAAGTTAGAAAGTTAAATTTTTCTTCTCCTTTTACTTTGAAGAAGTTAAGTGATACTAGAAATAATGCCTATTTAATTATCTGGGTTTTCCACTTAGCTATAAGAATTAATATACAGAATTTAAAATCTATAGATTCTAGAATATATAGAATCTATAATTAATATATAGAATTTAGATCAGTGAAAAGTATCCTAAAACTTTATAAGTTTTATTTTGAACCACATTATAAGATGTGGAAAAGTGAATTCCAAATTAATAGTGCCCTCATAATTTGAGGGTACTCATTTTGACATGCGAGTATTTTCAGTATGAGAGTATATACTCCTGAAGAAGGAATATAGTTCAAAGAAGTCCTCAAATTCAAATGAGGACAATACTAAGTATCTGTGGACTTCATTCTGTTCCCAAATGCATATTTCTGATTGTCATTGATATTACTGGAAGTCACATGCAAGTTTATTTTGGTAAGAAACAACAAGATAAACAGGTGACTTATGTGTTGATTGACTCATTATGTTTGTGCCAAATTTATTTTGGACTGTATTTTTAGGAGATTTGACAAGATAACTGTTTTAATAAAAATGAGTCAATAACGGGAGTGATAGAAATCTGTAAGAATGTTTCAAATGTTTTATAGTAGAAAAATGCAAGTTGAATTCATTATCGAAAAGAGGTACATAATGCCTATATTAATTTTCTTAGTCACTAATTTACTTTGGTATCAATTACTAGAACTCCTAACATATCTGGTTAAGTAGAAAAATATTCTGCTTAATTTTTGTTGTTGTTGTTTTGTTTGGCTGTGAAGCAAAACTTGAAGTTCTCAGTGAATCTACTGAGTTAATATGGCACCTCCCTTAGAGATGCACAATACTAACTATATGAATCCATGAGGCAAAATATTAACAACATGTTTCAGGAACTTTGCTGGGCACAGGCATATATAGGGCTGAAGAAGGAGGCATGTTAATGTAGCTTTGAGCAAGAGCTAATTATGGGATGGAGATTTAAAAAATCCACAATTACAATTTGAATTAATATTTGTATGTTGCTTTTTGCACATGCTTTCTGTTTTGATATTCAAAATGACCCTATGATGTAGGTGGTGTCATCATTTTACAGATGAGGAAGCTGAGGTTCAGAGGTTCAGAAATATTAATTCCCTTAAGTCATAAGTAAATAAGTGGATTTAACCTGAGCCTTCAAGCTCCACTTTCAATGTTTCCCCTTTCCGTCAAGTAGAGGCACAGGCAAGATATTAATCCAAATTAAGGGTATCAACACAAATTCTCTGGGAGGAATGGTTCTTGCAAGACAGAGGAAAGGTAAAATCTAGACATATGGAACTAGGGATGTCTCAAATTGAAAGGTTCATGGACTGAATTCATCCTGCCTGTGAGTTAGGTATAACTAGCTCTGCATTTTTCAAAGGGTATAAATTTGAGTGTCTTAGGTATAAAAAGGTTTTTCTTGTTTTCTCAGCGTCCACCACTCTTCTGTTCTCAGCTGACTCACTTATGTCATCTTCTTATATTCTGATGTTGCGTGAACATGTAATCCTGGGCTGATTGAATCACACAAACAAGAACATGGTGAGACAGATGTGGTTGTGAGAGCAGAGAGCAATTTTGTCTGGCTTGAGCCTAGGTTTTAATGAAGGGGACTCTGGTAGAAAGTTGTTAGGGGCCAGATTATGGATGCTATCTGGCCTTCTTTGTCCCCCAACTCCACTACCTCTTCCAAGAACTGTGTTAGTTGGGTGGGTCAACATAAAAGTGAGCAGGAATGAAGATCGTCATGTGTGGGCTCAGTCTTCAGAAGGAGGTCCTGAAACTTTGAACATAAGTGATATAGGTCCAATTCTGTGGGAAACCATTAGTACAGACAGCATCACAAAGCTACGTGTTCTGAGCTGGGAAAAGGAATTGTGGTGCAGTGGCAGACAAGTAAGGAAATGTCCTGAATATTGCTGTGAATACTGGCTGACATAAGTAGTACACTTTTTGAGGGTCAGTGGGAGAATGGTTTTATCAATAACAAAATTTTAAGGGCCAGGCAAGCTTAGAAAGGTACAATTAAGTTTCTTTGTGTATTTAGAAGATTTTGTGAGACATCTAATTAAGGCATGTTCCTTTGGAAACTTTGAGTGGGAGGACTTGTCTGAGTCCAGTGGACCTTTGAGTCTTTGGAGGATTTGGAGGAGAAATAAGGTTATAAAAATTATCATATCAAGATTTGGAAATTGTGGGTTTCTGTCCTACTCCCCGTCTTATGGTCTTGGCACTTGTTTTATTTCCTTCATGGAATGTTCTTTCCCAACTGTCAGTAGAGCTGATTCTTATCCTTTAGACTCTTTACTTATTAGCACAACTATCCCTCCTTTGAGAGGCTGTCTCAGACAACCGTATCTAAAAGGAAGTTCCTTCTACCTTTACTCTGTTCTTTAGTTCTGTATTAATTTACATCATAGCATTTCTCAATTTATAATTGTTTTGTCTTAAATAGACAAATTATAGACATCTAAATAGATATATAAATTCTGTTTACAGTAACATACCCTCATAATAATGTCCCTCATAGTACCCTCAGAGAATGTACATTCCATACGGCAGGGAGTTTGAATTCAAAAGTCTAGTTCCATGCCAGAATGGATGCTCTGTGTTTGTGAATGAATGGATGAATGGTTAGAATATAGCTGGGAAGAAAATACCATGGGTATTCATGATGAGAAAGTATACCACAGATTCTCATGTCAGATAGAGGATATAGCATATGCTTTTCTAATGGGTGTTATAACAGAAATTCAATATGTAATAGCAACGGGGGACCTTATATGTAAAGATATCTCATGAAAATTTCATAATGCTAAATTAGAACATTGATTAATTCTTTTAAAAAGTTATAGGATTAGCATATTCTGGATGTAAAAGTTTAAATGACAGAAAAAGCTACAAAGGGAACGTAAAATATGTCCTTTTCTTCAATTCCTTTCACTAATCACTATTAATACATTCTTCCATGTCTTTTTGCAGATTTTATGTATATATATACAATTAATATATTTATCTTTCTGTAGATAGTTACCTACTTATTATTTAAACCATTATGATCACAACATTAATATAGTTTTGCTATTTGCAATTTTCACTAATATATCTTTTTTTTTGTATTTTGAGACGGAATCTTGCTTAGGCTGGAGTGCAGTGGCACGTGATCTCTGCTCACCGCAACCTCTGCCTCCCAGGTTCAAGTGATTTTCCTGCCTCAGCCTCTTGTGTAACTGGGACTAGAGGTGCATGCCACTATGCCTGGCTAATATTTGTATTTTTAGTAGCGATGGGGTTTCACCATGTTGGCCAGACTGGTCTCTAACTCCTGACCTCAGGTGATCTATCCTCCTGGGCCTCCAAAAGTGCTGGGATTACAGGTGTGAGCCACTGCACCTGGCCTATCTAATATATCTTTAATGTCTTCTTGTGTCAACACATAAAGATATAATCACTCTTTTTTTTTTTTTTAACAGTTGCATACTCTATTGGAGTTTCCTTCTGTTATCATTTTCATTCTGTATGAAAACTTCCATTCTTTTAGAACAAGTCTGCTGCTACAAATTCCTTAGTTTTCATTCATCTGAAAACGTCATTATTTTATTTGCATTTATGAAAAGCATTTTCACTGGATATAGAACTAGAACTCTGGTTTATAGTTTTTTTTTTCTCCCCAGCATGTTAAAAATGTTGTTTCAATTTCTAATGGTCTTCATGGTTGTTTTTTTTTTTATAGGAAATCTGTAGTCATTTGAGTTGTAGTTCCCATATAGGTGATTATTCTTTGGTATTCACTCACATTTTTTAATCTGTGTTTATGTCTTTTATCAAACTTGGGAAGGAAATTTTCAGCCATTCTTTTTTTTTTTTTTTGAGACAGTTTCAGTCTGTTGCTCAGGCTGGAGTGCAATGATGGTGTGATCTTGGCTCACTGCAACCTCTGCCTCCTGGGTTCAAGTGATTCTTGCGCCTCAGCCTCCCTAGTAACTGGGATTACATGTGTGAGCCTCCATACCCAGCTAATTTCTGTATTTTTAGTAGAGATGAGGTTTCACCGTGTTGGCCAGGCTGGTCTTGAACTCCTGACTTCAGGTGATCCATCTGCCTCAGCCTCCCAAAGTGGTAGAATTACAGGCATGAGCTACTGTATCCAGCCTTCAGCCATTATTTCTTAAAACATTTTTTCATTAGTGATCCTTTTCCTTTTCATTCTGAAACTCTTGACAATACAAATGTTAGACCTTTTGTTACTGTCCAACATGTTCCTGTTAATTTTTTCCTCAGTTTTTTCCCTCTTTTGTTCAGGTGGATAATTTCTATTGATCTATATTCAAATTCACTGATGCCTCTGTAATCCCTATTCTGCTATTGAGTCCATCAGTGAGTTATTTTGGTTATTATATTTTTCATCCCTAAAATTTCTGTTTTATTCTTTTCTATACATTGAAATAGATTTTTCTACCTTCTATTTCAATGTTGTTTCAGGAGTGGTTATTATTTAAGTATTTTTATAATAGCTGCTTTATAGACTGTCAGATAATTCTGACTTGTTTCATTTCATAGTTGGTATATGTTGACCATCTTCCTATATGAGCTGCTGTTTTCATAGCTCTTCAGGTACTGAGTAATCTGGATTATATCCTTGATATCTTGAATATAATGTTATGAGACTTTGTATCTTATTTATATCTAATGGAGAATGTTGATATTTAGGGTCAGCCTTTAAGTTCACACTGCCTTCTGTTGGCTTTGGTTCTAATGTCAGTTCAATTTCAAAGGCTTGGCCATGCTACTCAAATATATCCTGCATGTGTATCATTCAGGATTCAAACTGGGACCTGGGCTGAGGTCCCTGTTAGCTCAGTTTTCAAAATCTTTGATATACTAATGAATGTCAGATCCACAGAGGTGTAGATAGAGGGTGAGTCCAAGAATTCATAAGCAATTTTATGGAGGCACTCTGCAGACTTCTTTCCTCTTGCTTACCTCCCCAGTTCTTTCTGATTCCTGGGCTCTTTTTATGATCTTCAGGTCAGAAACTTCTCACTTCTCCAGTTATGCTGTCTCTGGGGTCAAGTGGTGGGAAGGCCAAGCAAACGAAATAGACAGGGCCTCCTTCTGTATTGTTTTGGCTTCTACTTTCTTTTTTTTCCCCCATTTATTTATTTTATTGCATTTTAGGTTTTGGGGTACATGTGAAGAACATGCAAGATTGTTGCATAGGTACACACGTGGCAGTGTGATTTGCTGCCTTCCTCCCCATCACCTACATCTGGCATCTCTCCCCTTGCTATCTCTCCCCAGCTCCCCACCCCCCAAAAGCATTGACAAGAAAAGGCTTCTGCTTTCATATTGCCGTTTGCCTTCACTCCCACCCTCTTCTCTGCTCTTTGGAAGATTGTCTCATGACTAGGGTATGAACCCCTCCACTCACCCAAATACCCCCAAAAAAAGAAAAGAAAGGAGACCTAGGGGAATTTTTCTTACACTCTGAGCTTTTAGGATTTCTCTTTTCTGTGCCTTGAGTCTGAAGTAGAGGGTTATTCCTGGATCTTTGTCTGCACCACAGCACTTTTAGGTTTTAGGATGTATTGAGTTCAGGCCAGATGGTATTAGAGGAAAACACAAATGCAAACTCACAGCCAGTTTTGTTATATCTTACACTCTAGTATTCTTTGCAGATCCGCCTCCTTCTCTTTACTTTTCAGAGTCAAATAGCTGTACCATGGATAGCATTCACAGGGAGAGAACATTGCCTTGTGTTTATTTAATCTGAACTGGAGCTGCAACTCCATCCTGTTCATCACTGATAATATCTATTAACTATATACTTTTTACTCTCAATTTATTTCTTAATCCTTCTTTACTCCCTTATAATTTTGTTTAGCTTTCTTATCATTCTATCTCTGATCTTGTTTTGAAGGTTTTATATTCTCTTTACTTTGTTCAAGAGAGTATAGGAAAATTTCTTATGATACGTCTTCTTCCAGAATGGATTCTTCGTCTTTCTTTACCCACCATGTTCTTTTCTAGCTTGCTTTTTTTAAGCAGCATTTTTATATCAGTGCCATATAATTTTAAAAATGTTACATAACTTTAACATGAGATATTAGATATCAGCTATTTTCTCAAATATCATGTGAATTAATTCCCATCAATCTCTTTTTTCTTTTTAAATTTTTTTGGGGGGGAAGGGGAGGGAGAGGAAGGGAGGCACGTAGGGTGGGGTGGGGGAGGGCTGCAAAGAAAGAAAGAGAAAGAGAAAGGGGGAGAGAGAACAGGAGTCTTGCTTTATTGCCCAGGCTGGAATGCAATCTAAAAATAGGTATTAAAAACCTCTTTTATGCCGATAATTGTACTTAACATCAGAGACAGGAAGGAATAAGGGAAGAAAATAACAAACAAACAGCCAACCAATATTTCATTTAAATCTGTGAAATGCTATGCAAATGCTGAAGAGTGATTTACTTCCATTTATGTGGTCACTTTCAAAATAGGTGTAATGTGATACTGAAAAAAATGTATGTTCTGTGGACCTGGGGTGAAGAATTCTATAAATATTCACTGAGCTTACTTGTTCCAGGTCTGAGTTCAAATCATAAATGTCCCTGTTAATTTTCTATCTCGTTGATCCGTCGAATATTAACAATGTGGTGTCAAAGTCTCCCGCTATTATTGTGCGGGAGTCCAAGTCTCTTTATAAGTCATTAAGAACTTGTCTTATGTATCTGGGTGCTCCTATATTGGGTGCATATGTATTAATGATCATTGACTCCTGTTGTTACGTTGATCCTTTTACCATTATGTAATGTCCTTGTTTCTTTTAGTCTTTGTTATTAAAGTCTATTTTGTCAGAGACAAAAGTTACAACTCCTGGTTTTTTTTTTTTTTTCTCTCCATTTGATTGGTGAGTCTTCCTCCAAACTTTTATTTTGAGTCTTTGTGTGTCCTTGCTTACGAAATGGATCTGGATACATCGTGCTGATGGGTTTTGACTTTTTATTCAATTTGCATGTCTGTGTCTTTGATTGGGGCATTTAATCCATTTAAATTTAGGATTAATATTGATATTTGTGAGTTTAATGTCATTTAATGCTAGCTGGCTATTTTGCACATTAGTTGACATAGATTCTTCATTATGGAGATACTCTTTACCTTTTGGTAAGTTTTTGGGATGACTGATACTGATTGTTCCTTTCTTTGTGTAGTGCTTCTTTCAGAAGTTCTTGTAAAGCAGGCCTGGTGGTGGTGAAATCTCTGAGTGCTTGCTTGTTCGTGAAATATTTTATTTTTCCTTCATTTATGAAGCTTAGTTTGGCTGGATATGAGATTCTGGGCTGAAAATTCTTTTCTTTGAGGATATTGAATATTGACCCCCGCTCTCTTCTAGTTTGTAGGGTTTCAGCTGAGAGATCTGCTGTGAGTCTGATAGGCTTCCCTTTATGGGTAACCTGACTTTTCTCTCTAGCTGCCCTTAGAATTTTCTCCTTTATTTCAACCCTGGTGAATCTAATGATTATGTGTCTTGGGGTTGCTCTTCTTGAGGAATATCTTTGTGGTGTTCTCTGTATTACCTGGAGTTGTGTATTGTCCTGCCTTACTAGGTTAGGAAAGTTTTCCTGAATAATATCCTGAAAAATATTTTCCAGCTTAGATTCATTCTCTTCATGACATTCAGGTACACCTATCAAACGTAAATTAGGTCTTTTCACATAGTCCCGTATTTCTTGGAGACTTTGCTCATTCCTTTTTACTCTTTCTTCTCTAATCTTGTCTTCTCGTTTCATTTCATTAAGTTGGTCTTCGACCTCTGATATCCTTTCTTCTGCTTGATCAATTCAACTGTTAAAACCTGTGCATACTTCGTGGCGTTCTCGTATTGTATTCTTCAGTTCCATTAATTCACTTATATTCCTCTCTAGATTGTCTATTCTTGTTAGGATTTTGTCAAACCTTTTTTCAAGGTTCTTAGTTTCTTTACATTGGGCTAGAACACGTTCTTTTAATTTCACAGAAGTTTCTTATTATCTACCTTCTGAAGCCTAAATCTGTTAATGGAACACACTTGTTCTCCATCAGGCCTTGTTCCCTTGTTGATGAGGAACTATGATCCCCTGTAGAGGGAGAGGCATTCTGATTTTGAGTATTCTCAGCCTTTTTTTTTTTTTTTTTTTTTTTTTTTGAGACGGAGTTTCGCTCTTGTTACCCAGGCTGGGGTGCAATGGCCCGATCCCGGCTCACCACAACCTCCGCCTCCTGGGTTCAGGCAATTCTCCTGCCTCAGCCTCCCGAGTAGCTGGGACTACAGGCATGCGCCACCATGCCCAGCTAATTTTTTGTAGTTTTAGTAGAGACGGGGTTTCACCATGTTGACCAGGATGGTCTTGATCTCTTGACCTCGTGATCCACCCGCCTCGGCCTCCCAAAGTGCTGGGATTACAGGCTTGAGCCACCGCGCCCGGCCTATTCTCAGCCTTTTAATGCTGGTTTCTTCCCATCATTGTAAATTTATCCACCTTTTGTCTTTGTAATTACCGTTTTTCAAATTAGGTCTCTGAGTGGACGTCCAACTTGTTGATTCTCAGCACCGGAATCTGAGCAACCCACTGCGCTGGCCAAAACAGCGGCATTAAAATTCTTGGCGCTTTTCTGCCTGGGAATCTCCGATCTGGCTTCCCCCTTGAGTCCTTTTTTCAATCAGCTGAATGGGTGACTCTGCCTTCCTGAAGCTCCAAATGTCGACCAAAAGGGGACCCAGTCCCATTTACTCTGCACTGAGAACCGCCGCGCCAGCTGCAAGAGTCACACTGGCAACCCATAGGGCTCCTCTGCTGGGAATCTCCTGGTCAGTGAGCAACAAAAATTTGTCTGAAATTGTGGCGTCCTCTCGTTCTCTGCACTTTCACCGGGAGCTACAATCCTGAGCTGCTAGTAATCAGCCATCTTGGATCTCTCTCCAATCTCTTTTTTTTTCTTTTTTTTTTTCACTTTACATGGGCCCTGATAGTGTCTTTCTGTCATTATTTATGTTTAACGATAAAGTATTAATTACTTATCTTCTATCTGGTCTTCTGTTTTCTGTGGGCTGAGTAGAGAGGGGAGAAAGTTATAGGATAGAAAGGGTAATAACTTTGGAGATGTGAATTGGCACAGTTGGTGAATTTAGTCTCTGCTATTGTATTATTTTTCTTTTTGTTAAATTCCCTGGATATCTATGGAGCCTATGGAATTCCTGAGGTATTTAATAGGATGATTTCTTGAGGGGACCTTCAAGTTTTTTTATTCCCCTGCCCCTTTATTTTGTATAGAGAAAATCAGCTCTATGTTTTTGTTTCCTAATATCCCCTACTTTCTCCAACAGCTGTTTCTAGACCTTTTCATCTCAGGGGAGAATAGATATTTCCTAAACATAGAACTTTTGTTAAGTAGATATTTTCTTGTGTATCAGCTTAATTCCTTGTTTGTTTCATAGTGGTTGCTCTTGGGATTATACTTAATATTTTAACTTACAACAATCTAATTTGAGTTAGTATCAACTTAATCTCAATATTATACAAAAACTTTGTTTCTACAACTTGATTTTCACTGCCTTTGTGCTGTGGTTATCATAAAAATTATGTCTGTATAAGTGAACGTCCATTCATGCAGTCTTATAATCATTGCTTTATGCAGTTATTTTTAAAATGAGACTGGAGAATAAAAGACTTACAAACAGAAATATATTTCAATTGTCTCTTATATTTACCATGTAGTTATCTTACAAGTGTTCTTTCTTTATGTGGATTTGAGTTACTAGTGTCCTCTCATTTCAGTCTCAGGGATTGTGTTTAGTGTTTCTTGTAGGGCAGGTTTGCTTGCAGTTAATTATTTTATAATTTTAATTTGTCCTTTATTTATGAAGAACAGTTCATCAATGTAGAATTCTTGGTAAATGTTTTAGTTTGTGTTTTCCATTTCAGCACTTCAGATATAAGATATTTGATATATATTCCACTGTCTTCTGGATTCAATGGTTTCTAATCAGAAAGCATGGTTAATCTTACTGGTGGTCTGTTATATATAATGAATTGCTTCTCTCCTGCTGCTTTCAGGATTCTCTCTTTGTCTTTTGATTGTTTGGTTTAGGTGTTTGTGTAGGTTTTGATTGTTTAAGTGTGAATCCACCTTGGAGTTAATTGAGCTTCTTTGATGTGTAGGATTTTTTGTTTTTTGCAACAAAGATGAGACATTTGACTGTTTCCTTAAATAGTCTCTCTGCTCCCTCTTCTCACCAGCCCCCACAACCCCGCCCCATCCTCTTCTCCTCCTTCTCTCTTCTCCTCTTCTTTTGGGACTCTGTTATGTACATGTTGGTGCTCACGATTATGTTCCACAGTTCTCTGAGGATCTGTCAGTTTTTCTTCATTCTTTTTTCTTTCTACTATTCAGACTGGATAATTCCAGTTGACTTACCTGAAAAGTTACTGATTCTTCTGCAACTGCAAATCTGCTATTGAGTCTCTCTGGTGATTTTAACATTTCTGTTGTTATACTTTATAACTCCAGATATTCTGTTTGGTGAGACATCTTCCTCATACTTTTTTTTTTTTGAGTTGGAGTCTTGCTCTGCCACCTAAGCTGGAGTGCAGTGGCACTGTCTCAGCCCCCTGCAACCCCTGCCTTCCAGGTTCTTCAAGCAATCCTCCCACCTTAGCTTCCCGGGTAGCTGAGACTACAGGCATGTGCCACCATGCCCAACTAATTTTTGTATTTTTAGTAGAGATGGGGTTTTGCCATGTTTGCTAGGCTTTTCTGGAACTCCTGGTCTCAGGTGATCTGCCTGCCTTGGCCACCCAAGGTGCTGGTATTACAGGCATGAACCACCATGCCTGGCCTTTCTCATACTTTTCTTTAGTTCTTTAGACATGCTTTTCTTTAATTCTCTGAACATATTTTACATGCCTGATTGAAACTCTGTGTATTGGGCTGAAAGGTGGCCCCTAAGATATGTCTGTGTCCTTGTCATTGGAGCCTGGTTTATATAAAAAAGGTGTAACTATTATCAGATATGGTAAAGACGTGATTGAGTTAAGGATCTTGAGAGGTGGAGGTTATCCTGGGTTATCTGGGTGGGCCCTGAGTGTAATTACATACCTCCTTATCAGAGAGAAGGAGAGGACGGAAAAGGAGAAGGCATTGTTCGGAAAGATTAGAGTGATGAAACCTCAAAGCAGGGAATGCTGGCAGCTACCAGAAGGTATAAAGAGCAAGGACTGAATCTGTCCTATAGCTTTTAGAGGGATGCATGGTGCTGCCCACACCTTGAGTTTAAACTTCTGCTCCCAAAACTGAGAGAATAGATTCCTATTGTTTTAAGCCACCTCCTTAGTTGGTGATAATTTGTTATGGCAACTTTAGGAAACTAATGCAGTCTAGTCTAGTCTTTGTCTAGTAAGTCCAACATCTGGCCTTCCTCAGGGACAATTTCTATTGACTGCTTACTTACTTTTTCGAGGCTCATAAGTTTTTAATATTCTTGCATATCTTATATTTTTGTTGTTGCTGAATATTGAATATTTTAAATAAAATTAATGACAACTCTGGAAATCATGTGCTGGCTCTTTTCCAGGATTTGTTGTTGTTTTCCTGGTCAGTTTTCTGAACTAAATCTGTAAAGTTTGTATTCTTTGTTGTGTGTGACCACTGAGTGTCTGCTCAATTAGTGTAGTAGTCAGCTAATGATTTGACAGAGATTTCCTATCTCCACGTATTTGCTGAAGGGCTTGGTATGTGCTGAGGCTTGCCTTCTGCGTTCAGCCAGGCCATTGACAATTCTGCCTTAGTCTTTACCTCTTTATTGTACAGAGTCTCAAGGATAGTAAGACATGAAAATGTAGAGCCTTCTCAGGTTATTTCTGAGCTGTGCACAGTCCTGGGCATTCAAACGTTTCATGTGTTTATAGGTCTCATAGGTTACCAGGAATATGGTGGGAGATTCTCAAAGCTTGCTATGGATGTTTGTTCCCCAGATCTCCCTTGATACATTTTTTTTGCTTAGTTTATTGTTTACCTCAGCTATTATCCACTGGCTCAGACAGCTGAGATATTAGACAATTGGCAAATGCCCACAAGGAGATGGTTGTTAACGGTGGTTGAGCCCTGAGTCAGGTCTAATAAAGGAAAGCTTTGAAAACGAGGTCTTTTCCATAGGCCACATAATGATAATTCTGTGCTGATGGTGATTTGAAGGAGTTCCAACCCAGTTCAGTGTCTTCTAGCAGCTGCTATGATTACAGCTTAGCTAGTGGGAGATGGGAATAGGACAAGTTAAAATGCCATAAACTCAACTGTTTTTTCCATGATTTAGCTGTAAAAACAGCTGAAAAAATTCAAACACAGCTCCCTAGATTGCTGCAAGCCATTACTCAATTTCCATAGTTCTGAAAAAGTTGTTGTTGACTATTTTTGCCAATCTTTTCAAATGTTTTTGTGGAGGAGAGGATTTTAGGAGGTCTTTACTCTGCCATTCGTGCTGACATCACTCAGGCATATGGCTTTTGAACTCTGTGCAGCCTGCCTCCTCTGAGTTGCCGTTAACTGTATTTATGGCTTATTCTGCTTTGAAGCAGCATTCTTTGCCTTTTATTTTGGGTTTCATCTCATCCCCTAGATTCTCCTTCCATCCATATTGGGGGATTTCACTATGAATTATCAGAATTTTCTGGATTCAGTTTCTTCCATCTCTATAATGCATATTGATGGTCATGAGAGGAACTGAAAGCTGATGTCAGAAATTTTTACTCTCTTGACTCTGATTGGCATTTTTCAAAATTTTTGATATACTTTGCTAACTTAATTTGATTGCTGCCTGTATATTTTCCTTTCTGTATTTATTTTGTTAGGTTTTGGGGGTCACAGCTTGAATAATTATGTATTTTCTGTTTACTGTATTTTTTTGAAATCATACAGGATTATTCACTGTGAAATCAAATGAAAACTTTGATTTAAAAGATGAAATGTGTAGCTTTTTCTTTCTGGCTATAATTAGTAAGGCTAGTTTCTGTCTGTGACCATACCTAGTTTGTAATACTGAAATAATACCATCTTTTGTCAGATTATTAATATCTGTTCTCAATAGGTGGAGGGCAGTAGAATGTGTTGAGAAGAATGAATCTATTTTGTTTTGTCTCTTTACATTCCTGAGGAGTGATTTGATTCTTTAAGACTCAACTTGATTCTCATAGTAGTATTATGGTACAGATAAGTATTACCCTGAATATGTCTGGCTATATAATATATAAGTAATAGAAAAATTATTATTAGTAGTAATAGCAGTAGTGATAGTAGTAGCAATAATAAATTTTTAATAAGAGAATTATATTTTAGCTCACTTTCACAGGAATATTATAAAACACTGGTATTATTTAGATTTTCTTTGCTCACATCTCATAGTACTTTGTTCTTTTGTTACATGGGTAAAGTGTTATCATGAAATTTTTATAATTTTATGTTCTTTAAAACTCCAATCTTAAAACTGTCTTCAGAGCATTACTGTTTTTTTGTTTGTTTTTTGTTTGTTTTTTTAATAACGAAAAAAGCTCCCATCTGTTGACTCATGGTCCCGAAAAAAACTATAAAATTCAGGAACTTCCAAATTATAGTGAAAAGAATTTTTCCTTATCTCAGGAGACAACCTAGATTCAATATGTTGTGGTAGCGTGGATGTAATGAAACTTACTACATTACTAAGGAATATGTTGGCAGTTCATATCATATGATTTCCTAGCCCCTCCTTATCTCTCCCATAATATCAGAATCCTAGGCATTAAAAAAATTACAAACACACACACACATACAAATCCCATGAAACCAAATAACTATATGCCATTTGGAAAAATGTTAGTTTGGGATACATGAGCAAATTATTAGTATTTTTTATGTTAATAATTTTCTGTTTATATTTATTTCATATATGTTTTTTCTGCTGAACAATTATTTCAGATGGAATTGATAAATTTCTCTTTATCTAGTATACTATGCCAGTGCTGATGACACAAATCTGGAGGAAATGTGATTCCTACCATCAAGGGATGTGTATTTGTGTGTGTGTGTGTGTGTGTGTGTGTGTGTGTGTGTGTAAAACTCTAGGAATTTCTTAAGTGTCCTGTATGGATTTTACTAAACAGAGCTGTTTTTATTTTTCAAAACCACCTATAATATTTAAAAATATAGTCATTGCTCTTTTGTATATTTATTTTCATATGTCCCTATGTAGCCTCTTTTAAGAGTTTTATGGACATGTGGCTTTTCTGATAGTCTGAATAAGTTTTTCAAAATCTTGCATAATCTAGTGACTGTCACAATTATATTGTCAGGAATAGAATTTTATTGCTTGTAGGTTTACTTTTCACATATTTATACATGTGACTAAAAAAGGGAAAAGCTTTTTTAAATTGGAAGTGAGCTTAGCTCATCTTATGTAGTCCCTTGAGAGCACATGAATCTCAGGATTTGGCACTTCCATTTCACTTTATTGGATAGGAAGAGGTCATGGGTCACTAGTGTTAGTCAGTATCACCTTTTTATGAAAGGAAATACTCCCCAAGTTCACAGAAAGGAGGTTGTGAGAGAAGATTGAAGTCTTTGGCTTTGTGGTCTAAGCTCTTACCTTTAACTCATAATTATAGTGCTAACTATAATGTCTTATGTTTAGGAAGGAGTTGGAGATGAATAAAATGGAACAGCTTATTAAAGCAAATGTATTTGCGTTAAATAGCAAAGAACTGACCTACAACAAAAGAGAAAACTTAATTTGTATTACATACTTATAAATAAGTCTATTTGAGATAATATTTGTTAAATATATACATTTCAGTGAAATGACAATTTAGATGCTTTGAAAACTTTGTTAGCTTTTTGAAGTTTTGAGATGATGTACTCATGTTCATTATCTTTGGAAAGTATTTAGTGCTAAAACGTGATAATATTACATAGAGAACTAATAAAAATGTGTCTGCTTTGTAAGATTTCACATTTTAAGACAGATTACATTCATTCATTTTATTGAATGTACAAGGAGAAGCTTGGATAGACATTAATTAAATTGTCAGAAATAAATAGAAATTGTAAGTATGACACACCCTGCAAAGTGGAGATTTATGGTGCTATAAGAGCATTACGTGGAGGGATTTGATGTAGTCATGGCCCTCTGGGAAAGTTCTCTATGGAGGTGATGAAGAGTTGAGCTCTGAAGAAAGACTAAGAGTTACTGAGCAAGGGGTATAGGGACTTGTGTTTCCTCTGCTTGAAATTATACACATATTTTATGCTGTACACTACATCTATGTATTAGTAATGGCCTGAGAGCTTTGCTCTAATTCATGTTTCTTTTCAGATGAAGAAACTAGAATCCATGGATTTTAAGTAACTTGCCGAAGTTTCATAGCTAGCCTGTGATAAAAATGGAAGTAGGACTATGTTTTATGATTCATGCCCTTTCTATTAGGATGGGTTCAAGATATAAGAACATCAGTTACAAAAATGCACTTAACTCTTTATTCAGTCATTTATTTATTCATCTTAAATTACGAAGTACCTAGTATATAGAAAGGATTGTGCTGCTTGGCAGTACATGAGGCGGTAAATGATATGTGGCATTTGCTTCCAGGGAACTTCCCATCTACTGGAAAATATAAAGCATAATCTGAATTTAGACAATAACATGATAGATGTCAACAGAAAAATATAGATAAAATGTCGGAATTCTGATGAGGAAGAGATTATGTCCACTGGATCTAAGCTTGGGGTGGGTTCCTGGAGGAAATGATAACTGAGCTGGGCTTAAGCATGAAAATGAAAGGCATTTGGTACAGAGTGGACTGCATAATTAAAGCAAGGAATTTATCAGGGCATCAGCAGGTAGTTCTCTTAGATGACACTAAAATGTGTGAAGGGAGAGATAGTGGGAAATAGATTTGAAATATATATTGAGGCTTGATTGTGGATAAATACTATAGATAAGGGGTAGCCCTTAATTTTCTGATAAAAAGGAGAGCAGACTAGTGGCAGTTGTTGTTCAATGGTAAGTGCGTTGGGTAGAGGATAAAGAAAGGTTGAATGTGTAGCTGCTCTGTGGGGTGCTGGGGATACAAAGATGAATATGTGTAATTTAGGGAGTAAGTATGATGCTCAAAACACGACGAGAGCCAGGTGTGAGAATCATGCCCAGTGTGTAATAAAGTGAAGCTATTCGTTCTCCTGTGAAGAGTTTTGAAAGGCTTCATAGATATGTGGGCTTTTAGTTGCTGTTAATCCCTATATGTTTTGTCTTCTTAGATCACAGTTTCCCTGTGGTTTGTTATCATCCAGTAGTTGACAAGGAGGTCTTACTGCTAGGTGCCAACATATGCTCTGGCTCCCTTAGTCAATAATTTTTTTTTGAGACAGTCTTGCTCAGCCACCTAGGCTAGAGTACAGTGGCATGGTCTTGGCTCACTGCAACCTCCACTTCCCGGGTTCAAGAGATTCTCTTGTCTTAGCCTTCCAAGAAGCTGGGATTATGGGTACCTGCCACCATGCCTGGCTAATTTTTAAATATTTTTAGTACAGATGGGGTTTCAGCATGTTGGCCAGGCTGGTTCTGAACTCCTGACCTCAAGTGATCCACCTGCCTTGGCCTCCCAAAGTGCTAAGATTACAGGCATGAGCCACTGCCCAGCCCCCTCAGTCATTCATTCAACAAGGGTGTATTGAGAGCCTACTATATGTCAGGCCCTGTGCTAGGTTCTAAGTCTTGTGGTAAACAAAAATAGGCTCTCTTCTTGTCCTCAAGGGCTTTGTAGTCTAGGGGGCAAGACACAGTAAACAAGTAATTAAAATAAAAATGTGATTAGTATTAATGATAGAATAGTATGGAAGATAAAAGGCAGGACAGTTGTAAATGATCATAGCATTCTAGGAAATTAAAAAGTCTTATTAGTTCATATTTTAATTTTGCACTGCCAGAATCCATCATGGCCACTAGGAAAGATCCTTATTCTAAAATTAATGGAATCATACCATGTGAGGGGCGAAGAGAAAAGGAGGCTTCATGGGCTAGGATCATGGGGTTTTGAGTTCATGGTTGAAGTCAGGGACAGTTCTGGCTGAAATTCTGTCAGTACGTATTGGCTAGGTGATCTTGTATAAGCAACTTAATGTCACTACCCTAGGCTTCTTCAACTGTAAAATGGGGAAAATTATATTTACCTATCAGGGTTGTAGTAAGATTTAAGTGAGACGAATACTTTAAGTATAGTGCCTGGTATATAGTAAGTGTCCAATGAGCGCTATCTTCTAAAAAAGATATAATTGCTCGAAAGAGAATGGCATTTAGTGTACTAATCTTTATGTAGGATTTTGATTCAATCTTTGCTGATCCCTGTCCTCAGGCAAGGAATCTGAATTCCTTGTGCTGCTTTGCTCATATGCAAAGGGACTATGTTTCTCCTTTTTTCTTTTTAGCAAAGAAATATAAAGATTACTTACATCATACAATGATCTTTTTATTTTCAGGGGAAAGGTGATACATAGATGTGTTTTGTTCCTTTCCTCAAATCTATTTTTATACTACAGTTCAAAATGCTTCCAGCCTCTTTCTGTTTTTTAAATGCATGTTGCTGTTTAGTTGGCTTTTAAGGTGACGTGTGGACGTATCTCATAAAACCAATAATTTGTGTCACTTTATATAGCATTGCAAAAGTCCCTTCTTGCCAATTTTGTTTTGACATGTAACAATTGTTAGGGAGGATGGATGCATATCCAGATGCTTAAGCAGATTTTATTGATTATAAATAAAATAGCTTAAAAGTAAAACTTTAAAAATGTAATTACTGCCATTTTTACACACAAAGTAGTAGTAAAGAAAGTAAGAAGAGTAAAGAAATATGTGGTGTTCTCTTGGGGACAGAAGGATGGCCTGGTTTCGTCTTTGCTGTACTAGGACTCAGATGCAATCTAGAAAGCCATCTCAGAACTGTTACTGTAGAAAAGCCTGTTGCATCCCCAGAAGTACACAGAAGATAGCACAAGACCTTTGTATGTTTTCAGAGAGCCCCTGACACTAAGCTGTTTATCTGAAATATCTGTAAAATACATCTTCTCAATAAACCTTGTTTTGCAAGAAATGTCTCTTTACACATTTCTTTTGAATCAACTAAATCCGACACTGAGCCCTCATCCCACTATCTTGATGGGACTCTCAGTTATAATGGCGCTCCCTCACTCACAAAGCTGTGGGGCCGAGCTCCTGTGATGGTGCATAGAACAAGGTATTCAGGTGAGACTCTTGGGCTTTTAGTTCAGATTAATTTGCTAATTTGCTAATTGGTTGGCTAAATAGTTTCTCTCAACAGAGGCATGCTGGAGTTTTGGTGGGACAGTTCTTGTGGTGTAGTAATGTTCTATACATTGCAGGATGCTTTTAGCATCCATGACTCTGATTCATTGTGACAACTGAGAAAAAGCCTTTTCTACCTTTCCAAAGCTTCTTAGTTGAGTGCCGTAATATACCTACTTTAATTACCCCAGCTGATCCCTTGGACTGCGATGGTGTTGGGACTGTTGTTTCTCACCCAGGGCTGAGAAAGTAGTGGACCCAGGTGCTCTGAAGGGAGCCTCATGTGGCCACATTGCTTCCCATGGGGATCTAACCTTTTTCCTGGAGCTCTTCAAGAGGAAACTTTTGGATACATTTACTTGTAGGTGTCTCAGACCAGTCCTTCCTCAAGTTTGGGGCAATCTCTTTCTCTTGCTGCTTGTGCCAGACCTGTCCCCACCTTCATCCCTTGGCTTCTTTTTGTCTCCATAGTACTGAGATTTTGGAAAACAATAGCCAGTAAAGGAAATTCTCTTAGGGCACTTCAGTGGTAGCTGGGCTAACCTGTGGTAAGGAAGCGTCCAAGACCTGACTCTCTTCTCAGAAGGTAGGCTGAGGTATCAAAAGGCAAAATAGGGAACGCCAGTTACTAACTGTGATTTCAATCTTTTGGGTTATTCGATGGCAGCAAAACTACAAAGCTCTTTAATATCTTAGTAACTTACCTTGCACCCAAACATAGGTATTATTCATATTTCCTTCAAAAGTGAGTGAGCTTGCCCTACTTCTATGGTCTGATTTCTTTGCCTTGGGGAACCAGAGCTCTGTAACTTAGGCAGATCAGATACATGGCCCACATGTAAGGCTGAAACAAAGGCAGGGAATCTATGGACAGAGTTCAGGGCTATACTTATTTTCTATTTGGATTTTTGAACTGAACAACAGAATACAGGAAACTATTTGAGTCACTATTTTTCTTATTTCTCTTGTGATGCTACTTTCTAGTTCAATAGGAAAGAAGTTAGATTGTTACATGCGATGGTTATCTCAGGGCATTAGGGTTTATTTTTTTTGCTGAACCCTTTGGAGTGGTTAGTGCTAATTTTTGTTTTTCTGGTCCTGTTGTCCTTTGAAATAATCAGAATTGTGGTATACAAATGGGTTCTCCTCTATTAAAGGAGGATGATAATAGTACCTACCATGTAGTTACTATCAAAGGAATTAGTAATATCTGTAAAGTGCTGGCCCTCAGTGAGTGCTATGTGAGGGAATAATGTTAATGAGTCCAGCCACTATGCTAAGTGCTTTAAATCTTGGTGCTTTCTCATTTCATGGTCCTCTAAATGTTCCTGAGATAGATACTATTATTCCCATTTCACAGATGAGGATTAGGAGGCTTAGAGCGTTTGTTACTTGCCTAAGGAAACACAACCTGTAAGCTGATGAGCTGGAATTGGATGGAAGTTAGGAAGGGGAAGTATCCTCTCCCCTAAATGGGCAGAGAGGGGCCTGGGCTCACCTAATTTTTAAAGCCTCCGTCAGTGTTATGCTGAATTTGTCCCTTACATGTCTGCACACTACTTTTAATTGAAAGTAGAAAAATGAAATAGAGATCTAATAAAAATCATCACAGTGTTAAGACTGAAAAAATGAATCTTTGTCTAAATCCGTTGAGTACAGAGCCTACTACACCTGGAACATATTTCTTTGATCTTCTTCATAAACTGCTAAAAAAAAATGCTGTAATTACAGGCATTTAATGAATCAAGCTACTGGGCACTTTTGTAATAGGTTGCATTTTATTTTCCATAGGATAACGACCAGGCTTATAATAAGAAAATTTTGACTTCCTCATCTTAATTTTAATACAAGTCATTGAAAGCAACACAATTCAGAGCATTCTCCCTCTCTTTTCTTTTCTTTTCTTTCTTGAGACAGGGTCTTACTCTGTCGCCCAGGCTGTAGTACAGTAGCACAATCTCGGCTCACTGCAACCTCCAACACCCAGGTTCAAGCAATTTGGCTTGCTGCAATCTCCACCACCCAGGTTCAAGCGATTCTACTGCCTCAGCCTCCCAACTAGCTGGGATTACAGGTGCGTGTCACCATGCCAGGCTCAGTTTTGCATTTTTAGTAGAGATGGGGTTTCACCATGTTGGCCAGGCTGGTCTTGAACTCCTGACTTAAAGTCATCCACTCACCTTGGCCTCCCAAAGTGCCTGGATTACAGGTGTGAGCCTCTGTGCCTGGGCAGAACATTTTAACATTTAAAATATTAGCAGATGTTCTTGTGAACTTAATGTTTTATATTTTCTTTCTTTTCTTTTCTTTTCTTTTCTTTCTTTTTTTTTTTAAATTGAGATGGAGTCTCGCTCTATCACCAGGCTAGAGTGCAGTGGAATTATCTTGGCTCACTGCAACCTCTGCCTCCTAGGTTTAAGAGATTCTCCTGCCTCAGGCTCCCGAGTATCTGGGACTACAGGTACCCACACCAAGCCTGGTTAATTTTTTTGTATTTTTAGTAGATACGGAGTTTCACCATGTTGGCCAGGATGGTCTTGATCTCCTGACTTTGTGATCTGCCCGCCTTGGCCTCCCAAAGTGTTGGGATTACAGGCGTGAGCCACCACGTCCAGCCATGTTTGAGTTCATATCATCATGCTCTGAAGTAAAATAAAAGCACAATCTCCTGTTATTTTGGATTTCGATAATTCTTAATAATTTAGATATTAGGGATCTTGTTTTTTTTTTTTTTTTTTTTTTTTTTTTTTTTTTTTTTAATTTTTTTTTTTTTTTTTTTTTTTTTTTTTTTTTCAGAAAGAGTCATCCATGGCTCATAGTATTCCTGTTTTACCACTAAGGAATTTAAAAAATATGTTCGAGATTTCATTTATTGTGAGAAAACCTGTTGCTCTTCTGTCTTTTCATTGGCAAGTCATTGTCAAAATTTGCTTTTTATTGTTTTAATATGTATCAGAATTACTCCTCTTCGTAAGAAAGAGGTATATATTTGTAAGCATTAAAATGACTAACTTGTATAAAATGTAAGACTATTTTACAAAGATTTGTTTGCCAAAGTAAGGCATTTAAAGAAAAGTTACAGAGGCCAGAAGGAGTGGCTCATGCCTGTAATCCTAGCATTTTGGGAGGCTGAGGCAGGTGGATCGCTTGAGCTCAGGAGTTTGAGACCAGCCTGGGCAATCTGGAGAAATCCTGTCTCTACAAGAATACAAAAATGAGCTGGGCATGGTGGCACACACATGTAGTCCCAGCTACTCGGGAAGCTGAGGTGGGAGAATCAATTGAGCCCAGGAGGCAGAGGTTGCAGTGAGTCATGATGGCACCACTGTACTCCAGCCTGGGCGACCCTGTCTCAACAACAACAAAAAAGAAGAGTTACTGAACATATACATTACTGTTTTGTATTCTAACTTCAAAGTCAGCAACAAACATTAATAACAGCTACAATTCTAATTTATTGGGTTCTTAACCTGTGTTAGTTTATACCCTAAGCACTTTATCTCTGTCAATGACAAAGCAATAAAGTGAATATTATTTCTATTTCACATATGAGGGAATTGAGGAACTAGAGGCTATATGATTTTTTCCAGTTAAGAGAGGAGATAAATAGTGGCAAAGTCATTTCAATCAATTTTTCTGTCATTATGCACTACTCCTACCTGCTGCACTCTGATATGGATAATGTGCTCTGGTATAGAAATGCACAGGCTATTATGGACATAGAGAGGTGGACATGTAACCAAGCCTGGGAATCATGAGTCTTAAAGTATATGGATTAGCTAAAGCTATAGAGGCGGGCAGAGGAAATGGGTAGGAGAAGAAATGAATTCCAGGTAGAGGGTTCAGAAAGTACACATCTTATTTTTGTTACTTGTTACTATGAGTATCAAGTGAGATTTGCATGATGCAGGAAAGGTGAGGTCCAAATTTTTGAGAATCTGTGTTAAGAAGCTTGGGCATTATCTTGTGTGATATAGAGATACTGATAGATTCCATGCATATCAATGACATTGTAATATTTGTGTTTTAGGTAAATTATTCTTGAATGGATGAGGAGATGGTTTTAGGAGAGACAAAACTGGAGGCAGGGAAGCCAGTTTTAATCTTCCACGTGAAAGATGATTAAGACTTTGGATTAGGACAGTGGTAGTAAGGAATCTATTTGAGATTTGAAAAGTTTGAAAAATAAATTGCAGGACCTAATGATGCATAGCTTTCAGTGATGAAGCAAAGAGGGGGGTAAACAAAAAGTGCCAGCCCTAAGCCTGTATAACTGGGTGGATCATGGAGTCACCATTTAAGACAGTGAAATACAGGAAGAGGATGAGGCAGAAGATATAGTGAGTTTGCTTTGGGGCACATTGTGTTTGGTGGAGTCAAATGGTGATAGTCATCAGAAATCGACTATATGAGTTTGACCTGGTAGGCAGAGATTTGTGGTGGGAACACCTTGAGAAATTATTGTCATCTGTGGTAGGTGCTACTGTTATAGTGACTGAGTCATGGTGTATGTGGGAATAGTAGATGGATTACTGGGGTACCTAAGTTCATTGAAGAATGGAGAATCTGCAGAAGGCATAGAACAGGAATAATCAGATGTATGATGAGAACCATGTAGTATCAGAGAAACAGACAATTTCAGAAAAATGTTAAACAGTGTGCAGTGCTCTGTAGAGGTCTTATGAATAAGGGTTGAAGAATGTCCGCTAAGGGAATCCCTTTTTACATATTTTGGATGATAAAGGGAGACAGTTAGGAGGTAGCTAGAGGTGGAGTTTTTTTGGGGGGATTGAGGTGGTAGAATTTAACAGGTTTCTAGGTTGTGGGAAAGGAGACTATTGAGAGGAAGGTGCTGAAGATAGAAGAGTGAGTATGACCAACACATAGTTCCAAGTCTGGAACAAAGAGATAGGCAGAGGGTGGACCTTGCATGGGCCTACAGACCCATTTCTTTCCTGAAGGAATGGAATGAAGATGGCTGTACTTTTAGATCATGTGTGGGTCATATGTGTTACAAGTATGGTGATTACACAGCTGGTTTCAGCCATCTGGAGGAAGAAGGATGCAGTGACAACTCTTGAAAATGAATGCAGTGAGACACAGAGTAGTGGAAGATTATGCTGGTTTTTGAATTGCTAGAATTAAAAACAACAATAAAAAAGGAACCAAAGAATTGTTCCAGGGATTGTATCTTAGTCTGTAGTGACAAAAATGCAGAGGTTGTGCAGAAATAATCTATGAATAGTTGAAGACCTGAACTTTATTCTTTGACTTTGGTGACTTTGTCTATAGTTGCTAAGACATGGGTAGGATGAGAATATTTCCTTTAGACCAGTGGTTTTCAAACTTGACTGCTCACAGTTGTTATTTGTCAAACTTTAAAAAAATAATGATGCCAAAGTCACTCTCAGAAATTCTGCATCATCAATAATTTTAAAATCTCCCCAGGTGATTTGACTATGTAGCCCTGGCTAAGAACCACTGCTACAGACCAGTGGTTAGCAAAATTTTTTTTTTTTTTTGTAGAAGACCAGATATTAAATATTTTAGGCTTCGTGGTCTATATGGTCCCTGTTGCAACTACATAACTCAGTGCAAAAGGAGCACAGCTAATAGGTAAATCAATATGCCCTTCTTCCAATAAAACTTTTCTTTGAAATTTTATTATGACTTATTTCATTGACAAATATAAATTATATAAATTTATGCTCTACAACTTGATGTTATAATATATGTATACATTGTAGAATGGCCAAGTCAATTAACCTATGCATTACCTCACATGCAATATTAACTGTAGTCACCATGTTGTACAATAGATATCTTAATCTTATTCTTTCTAACTAAAATTTTGTATTTTTTGGCCAACATCTCCCCAGTGCCTCCTCCGCTTCCTCCACCAGCCCCTGATAACCACTATTCTATCCTCTGCTTTCTATGAGTTTGACATTTTTACATTTATACATAAGTGAGGTGATATAGTTATTTCTATTTTATTTTTTATGCCTGGCTCATTTTACTTAACACACTGTCCTCCAGATTCATCCCTGCTATTGCACATAACAGGATTTTCTTCTTTTTATTTATTTTATTTATTTTTTTTGAGATAGAGTCTTGCTCTTGTTGCCCAGGCTGGAGTGCAATGGTATGATCTCAGCTCACTGTAACCTCAGCATCCTGGGTTCACACGGTTCTCCTGCCTCAGCCTCCTGAGTAGCTGGGTTTGCAGGCACCTGCCACCATGCCTGGCTAATGTTTGTATTGGAATTTTCTTCTTTTTAAGGCTGAATAATATTCCATTGTTTATGCATAAAATACATTTTCTTTGTGGACACTTATGATGACTTCATATCTTGGCTATTTGGAATAATGCAAGAAAGCTTTTATTTACTGATACAAATTTGAATTCTTTATAATTTTTAAATGTTGTGAAATATTATTATTCTTTTAATTTTACTCCCAACAATTAGAAAATGCAAAAACCGTTTTTATCTAGTAGGCCAAGTAGGCATGGGATACAGTTTGCTCTGGATCCTTGCTGCTACTTAATGTGGTCCTGAACTTGCAGGATAGGAGCTAATTAGAAATTCATGACCTGGGAGCTAATTAGAAATTCAATTTTGAGGCTGGGTATGGTGGCTCACACCTGGAATCCCAGCACTTTGGGAGGCCGAGGTGGGTGGATTGCCTGAGGTCAGGAGTTTGGACTAACCTGACCAACATGGTGAAACACTGTCTCTACTAAAAATACAAATATTAGCCAGGTATGGTGGCTGGTGCCTGCAATCAGCTACTTGGGAAGCTGAGGCATGAGAATCACTTGAACCCAGAGGCAGAGGTTGCAGTGAGCCGAAATCCACTCCAGCCTGGTCAGCAAGAGCAAAACTCTGTCTCAAAAAAAAAAAAAAAAAAAGAAAAGAAATTCAATTTTGAACCTCATCTCTGCTGTACTGAGTCAGAATCTACATTTTAACAAGACCAAAGTATGCAGATTCAAGTTTGAGAATTACTTATCTGCATTCCCACTCAGCTCAGAAAATGTGGGAGCCTCATCATTTTTTTTGTTGTCTTAGAGACCTTTTAATGGAAGCATTAAAGCATTGAAGCAAAACTGTGGCTACAGACTGTCATCTAGGTGTTCTGAGTTGCTTAACAATTTAGATAGCTTTGCTTTTGGTCCTAGAAATCCAAGTGGAAAGTCATTATTCTCCTAAAAAAATTGAAGAGTTTAATTTATATTCTAGCAACTGTAGACTGTTCTTTTTACAGAATGGGCTTACTAAGATTCTTCCAGGGAGAACCAAACTTTCCTTTAAGAGACACCTTGAATTTATTCAATAATCTCTCTACGGACTTTTTTGAGACTCCTGAGAACTAAAGCCAAGAGAATGTAAGAGATAATTTTAGCTTTGCTCTCTGAGAGGATACCATAGAAGAATATTGAACATGTAACAACTAGCTTGGACACTCACAGTGAGAATATTAGTGAAAGAAGTGCCCCTGTTTTTTTGTATTTTTGAGGTTCAAAAAATGAATTATTTAGCAAATAAGATGATTTATTTTAGATAGATTGGAAGAAAGTGGAATTTGAAATGCCATAATACAACTCTGACATGGGGAAGTTTTTTTGAACCTTCGTTTTATCATCTATAAAATGCAGATGATGTTTTTGGACCATTTTTTTTCCAGAAATATTGTGAATATTAAATGTATGATAATTTGCCCTGAAAAGTACTCATTGATATTAAGAAGTAGAATAGCCATGCTTCTGTGTGTTTATAAGAGCTAGAGTAAGACTGTGCATTTGTGGGCTGACAAAACAACCTTTAGGACTGTTTAAAACAGCCTTCAGGCTGAACTAAAGTACTCATCGTGTAAGAAAGAAACAATTTCCTTGTACTGTAGCTTCAGTTATTACATTTTTGCCGATTTACTTCCCATTTGACTCTGGTAAGAGTAAGATTAATAATGGGACTGCAGCAAGAGTAAGATGTTAATCCCCCAGGATGTGGATAAAAACCACATGCATACAAATGTGTTTAACATTGATTTCCCATGTTATTTATTTTGGCTAATTTTCTTTAAATTCACATATATGTGTGGATTCAGGCACCTGTTGAAAAGAGTATTAAGCATTGACTTATTTTGTTTATTCATCTTTTTTTATTACCTCATTCTCTTTTGTAAAATACAAACCATGGTGTTTTTTTTTTTTTT
>NW_016107664.1:1382943-1416420 GCF_001604975.1 Cebus imitator
ATAGCAGTAACTGGACGAAAAAGACAAAAAAGATCATGGCTCTTAAACTTTTATGCTATCTTTATATGACCACGAGGGAATGAACCCCTTCTGAATTCCTACATTCCATTTCAACAAGTTTAATCTTGTAGAAAATTTAATACTATAGTGGTCTTTAAATACTATAGTGGTCTTTAAAAATAATGTATATTGGATAGACCTTACCACCAGAGGCATTAATGTCATGCCACTTTTAAGAGTTGAAAACTCTGATGATAGATTATTGAAATGGTTAAAAATGCATGCAGAGTGGTCCTTTCCAGTGATATCTCCCGGGACACTTCTGCGATATGTACATTATGCTCCAGCCAAAGCAGACTATATCTCAAAGGAGCCTGCATTTTTCTGTGGTTGGAGCTTTGCATATAATATTCTGTATATTCAGAAAGCCCTCTAGCCACCTTTTACTGACAAAATCCCATCCATCCTTCAAAGCTCAGATCTCAAGCCTCCTCATTGACATATCCTTCCTGATCCTGCCAACTGGGTGTGATATTTATCTCCTTTGAGCTCTCAGAGCACTTTGTATTTACCTCTCTTATGGCACTTAGCTTATTTTGCCTTATGTTTTAGTTATTTGTGACCCTGACTTCTGGAGAGCAGGGACTTTATTCCTGAAACTCTTGAAAGTTAATGCTCCTATTTCCTCATGAAGATCATTGTCGAGGAGAGTAGACAGACTGGTTAGAAAAGGAACATTATATCAAGTTTAAGTTGCTTTTGTATTTTGGATAGTATTCATCAAAGTGGAATCTATTATGTTTAATAAGGGGATTGTACCTATGTTCTAATATGTAATATATTAAGTAGGTAAATGAAAATGTATATAGAGACTGCAGATAAATCCATAAGGTAATGGGGAGGAGAAAGAGCTTGCTGGTATTCTTGCGATCATGAAGTTGAGGTGACTTGCAAGCTGTTTTGGACAGCGTAAGGGATGCTGTTGATGGTCCATTCCATATCCTTTCCATCCACTCCAAGTTTTCCTTCAGATGTAGATAGCCCTGTACTCACTGACAGCTTTCCACTTCAAATATCTGTCTCTCTCAATCTCTGACTGAGATCTTGCTTTCATATCATAGATTCTTGCTTGCCTCACACAGGGAAGTTCAAAAATGCCAGGGATTTTATGTCTCATAGGCAACCCTCAATAAGTGAGTTATGGGGGTCAGTGGTTGAATATTCCACCTTCTCTGTTTCTTTTTTCTTTTCTTTTTTTTTTTGAGATAGGATCTGGCCCTGTCTTCCAAGCTGGAGTGCAGGGGTATGATCTTGGCTCACTGCAACCTCTGCCTCTGGAGTTCAAGCAATCATCTTGCCTCAGCCTCCCGACTAGCTGGGATTACAGGTGCACACAACCATGACTAGCTAATTTTTGTATTTTTAGTAGAGACAGGGTTTCGCCATGTTAGCCATGGTGGCCTTGAACTCCTGACCTCAAGTGATCTGCCTGCCTGGGCCTCCCAAAGTGCTGGGATTGTAGGTGTTAGCCACTGGGGCTGGCCCCACATTCTCTGTTTCCTGGTAAGACAATTCTGAGGTATATCGTATGACATTCATCAGAAAGTCCCAGTGGGATTGAGTCTCAGTTGGCCAGAGCAGCAACCTGATCAGTAACACTTCATTGGCTTTTCTTTTTTTCTAATTTTCTTGTTATATCTCCCTAAATTATGCTTCCTGGGATCATGTATCAAATAGGATCTTGTTTTGGATCAGCTCATCCTAGTACATTCTAATTAAGTGTAGCTGAAGTCTTGGCAAAGAATAAATTAATCCTGATGTAAGGCCCGATCTTTTTATTAGTGATCTCACAATCACAATAGCTATAGGTAAAAGAACCACAGAGTAATGAAAAATATAATTTATTTAGCATAATTTTGGAGAAGAATTTTTGGAGGGATCTGTGCAGTGAACAAAGGATGGACTTATAAGAACGATGACCTTGGAGAGTAGATAAAAGTGATTGCATTGAGCCTGCATGCTTGAAAATCTAATATCTACTACATACTTCTCATATCTCCTGTTGACTTTGTCCATAATCATTATAAATAAAATAAATATGTAACTCCACGTCACGTATCTGACATGTCTGATTGCTATTCCACTGCCATTGCAATGTGGAAAGTGAATCTAGAGGATTATAATAGATGAATATACATTATCACCCTCCTGCATTAGTGAAGAGGTTTACATCTCTAGTCAGGGAATTTCTTAAAAAAAAATAAAATTTAACATGTGGCAGGAAGGTATTTATACTAATTTTTTATTAGAAAATAATTGTTTTACCAATTGAAGGTAGATTTTGAGTTAACCCTAAGGAAAGAAAATTGAAGGAAAAAAAGTCAGAAGGAAAGAAATTAAAAAGTCTAACCCCTGAGAGGATTTAAGGTATTAAAAAAATATATATGAGGAAGAAATTAAGACTCAGTTGACAAGTGACAAAAAACCTAACCCAAATTGGCTTCAGCCAAAAAAGATAATTTATTATTTTATGTATCTAGAAGGTCCAGGCATAGAACCACTCTCAAACCAGCTTGATTCTTGGCTCAGTGTCACTAGGATCATTTTTAGACCCAGCTTCCAATAGGGGAGGGTGGTCACCAGGAGACTGAGAGTTTCCTCACTACAATAAAAGATAAACAACAGGAAAGAGAGTTCATACTAAAATTTAGAAATTGTTTCTCCTTGGATCTCATTAGCCTGATTTGGTTCATGTGTCCATCTCCAAACAAAGAACTGGATAATGAAATGAGCATATTAGCTTATTTTACTTTTTGCTTTCCAATCTGTATATCATTAATTTCTTTTTCTGGCTTTATTGCACTGACTAGTACCCCTAGCACAATTCTGAACAGAAAGGATAAGAGCACATCACTACTTTATTCCTGATATTAGGGAAAAATGGTTAGTGTTTCACCATGATAATGTTAGTTGTAGGGTGTTTTTAAAAAACAGATTTTATTTATTAGACTGGAAAAAGTCTTCTATTTCCAGTTTGCTAAGTTTACTTTTAAAAAATCATAAGTTGGGTTGAATTTTGTTAAATGCTTATATGGATTTTCTTCTTTATTCCTGTTAGTATGGTGAGTTGATTAGTCTATTTTGCATTGCTATAAAGGAATAAGTGACGTTAGATATTTTATTTAAAAAAGAGGTTTATTTGGATTTTGGCTCTCCAAGCTGTACAAGAAGCATGGCAATAGCATCTGCTTCTGGCTGAAGGCAAAGGAGGAGCAGGTAGGTCACATGGCGAGAACATACAAGTACATGTATCTTTTTAATGTAATGATTTCTTTTCCTTTTCTTTTAATGGCTTTGCTGGATTGAGTGATGGTTCTATTTTCAGCTAAGAGGAGATATACTCTTCATGAAGAGTCACTAACAGGAACAGAGTTAAAATCAAGAGGTTTATCAGTGCCCACTTTCATGGGAAAGTCTTGGGAGCCCTTCTCTTCCCATCTCAGCATCATTTATTAATGTGTTTTCTGTGACAAAGACTCCCGTGACAAGAGTAGTGCATAAACTGCTCTTCTAACTGGCATTTGGTGAGGATCTAACCACCTACCAGAATATTTCTATTGACTTTTTGTTGATGTGTTGGATTTCTATGCTTAGGCATTTTGCTTGTTTTTTACTTTACTTAGCTAATGAGAACCCACCTTTCAGGGTCCTTGGATAGTCATATCTCATCTCAGGCCAATCCCCAGAGATAAAGAATATGACCTGTACCCTAAAGCAATGATGGAGGTATAGTCGGGGAAAAGCTTTTTGTACCCTTACTTGAATGGTTTTGAACAGAAGCAGATGGAACTTTCTAATACATGTAATCATCAAGAAGGGGTCCCAATTCAACCACTGGAAGTTGCTAAAATGCTTTTGTTTCATATCCTTTGGTCTTCATGTTACTCTTTAGCTGTAATTTATTCCTTTTTTTGGTCAATCATGATTTATTCTTAACTTCTGAGATTAAGGAGGGATAACTGGTTTCTTTTTTTCTTGTGGAATAGCCTGTATCTCATAAAGCCTCAGATATACTTATAAAAATTACAATGTCTGCTCTTAGGGAGGAAAATTTTCTGTCATTACAAGCTGACTAAAAATTTCCCCCTGAGAAATAATTGAATGACAATATAAGTTACAGTAGTACCTTGTGCAATTAACTTAGACTTTAAGAGGTCTGCTATGCACTAGGCCCAATAGAGCTAGGCCTTGAAATAATTTAGAGAAGGGCTCTGCCCTCTGTGTGCTCTACAACTCTGTTAAGTAGAAGTGTCAGACTCTGTGGACTGGACAAGGAAACATGGAAGTGGAATAGCATGTTAACAGGCTACTAATTTATTTACTTAGGCAAGACACTGTTAGGGCCCAAACAGAGAACACTCTATTAAACTGTGAGCATTCAGGAAAGGTAGGTTAAGGACTCTTTATTCTCTGGGGTTTACACTTCCAATTTTGCAGTGTGGGAACTGACCATTCATTTAATCTGAAGAGTGATTAAGCCCTAGGGAAAATGCACTCACAATTACCAAATTCTGGTTTTAGCTAGAAACTAGTTTAATAATCTAAAATAGGAAATACCTCTTCCTAGAAAGGAAGTTTACATAAGACCAGAAATAACAAGAGGTATAAATCAAGACAAGAAAGCAACTTGGTGAATATTTAGTATTTGAACAAAGAAGGATCCCCAAGGGAAAGCCTTTTCCAATTATTTGGGTAGTCTTGTTTAGACAGGCGTCCTCTCCTCTTAATTGTGATTTCTGCTTCTTTCTCTCTGATAGCCTTTCAAAATGATGGAAATTTTTCCCTTAATATTTTGGGTTTCAACAACTTTTTTTTTTTTTGCACCAGACATGCCAGATTGTTTCATTAAAACACATTTATTAAACACTCATAACAATAATGGCTAATATTTATCGAACGTTTATGTGCCAGGTACTATTCTAAATGTCTTTACCCCTCATATGCACTCTGTAAAATTTTTTATCCCCCTCACTTTTTTTTTTTTTTTTCAAATGAATGAAGATACGTGGAAACTAGATATCTTACCAAAGGTTACACAATTAGAAAAGTTTGTTCTAGGGCCGGGCGTGGTGGCTCACGCCTGTAATCCCAGCACTTTGGGAGGCCGAGGGGGGTGGATCACGAGGTCAAGAGATCGAGACCATCCTGGTCAACATGGTGAAACCCTGTCTCTACTGAAAGTACAAAAAAAATCAGCTGGGCATGGTGGCGCATGCCTGTAATCCCAGCTACTCAGGAGGCTGAGGCAGGAGAATTGCCTGAACCCAGGAGGCGGAGATTGCGGTGAGCCGAGATCGCGCCATTGCACTCCAGCCTGGGCAACAAGAGTGAAACTCCGTCTCAAAAAAAAAAGAAAGAAAAGTTTGTTCTAGACGGTGTGCTATTAAGCATTCTGTATTTCTGTCCCCTTCTTTCTTTTGAGTTGCTGGAGACATCAAAGATGATTTGATATAATCTATTTTCATTGTAAAGATGAGTGAACAGGGAAAGTTATCCAAACTCAGTTTACGGCTGACTTAAAAATCAAGCTGTCTTCTCTTACTGTGCTATATGACATCCTATGGCCTGGAAAACAACTGCCTCAATTAGGAAAGCCAACTTACATTATAAGAAGAAAGCATTTTCTTTTTCTTTTCATAAATTTCTATGAGGAAAAATTTATGATGAGTTAGAAAAATAAATCCCCTTAACAGTATGCAATACAAAGTCAGTGAAACTTCCAGATATTATTTATTTGTACCTGTTTTTTTCCCCTGTTTTTTCTTAAAAACCCACTTTTAAAAATACATCTAAGTTTTTCTCTTTTTGGCTTAAATGTGTTGGAATGGAAATCCATGTATGCATTTTAATAAGAGCTATGTTAAATGGTTCTGGAAATATAATCTCTTTCTTTCTCCTCTCTCAGCTTTTAGAAAGTCCCCTCTCATTCCTTCATCCTGATCGGGTAGGATTCATCCTCTTTAGGGTGACAGGAAGTTCAGTCTCCAAAAAGCTTAAGTTTTTGGACTCTCCAGAGCAAGCACTGCCAACTTTCTGATGTATGTGTGGTTTTAGTGATGAGGTCTACTGTCTTCCATGGATTTAGGTGAGAACATAGGAGACTTTTTACTGGAAACCTCATGTTGCACTTCACTTAATTTCCAGTAGGTTAGAGGCAGCCCACGGCATGATTATGTGCCTGGAGGCATTGTCTGGTCTCAATATCTGTGTTACTTATTACATTTCAAACTGTACCCTTATTCCTCATGTCCTTTGTTTATTCTTACATTGATATTTCCATTTTCCTTGTTTTGCCTTTGGGGAGTAGATGACTGTAAACTATATGTTAAACACTACTTGTCTTTTTGCTGTTGTTTTCCATGATTTTATTAGGTTTTGTACAAAAATGCAAGTGCTTTTGTTGCTTACCTGGCACAAAAATAAGGAAGCGGGTAAGCTTAGCAACATTAAAATCTGTCAATACAGAGTTCCATGCAAGCTTTATTCACAGATACATAACATAAGACTTGTCATGCAGAATGAAAGCTGAGTGGTATTTTATCAAAACACACTTGACTAGGGTACAAATTTCTTTATCTCACTTTATTAAAAATAGTGATAACACTTGCAGGGACACTGAGTTTGCTAGAGGGACTGTAAGCCTAAAGGGGTAGGAGAGGAGCATTTGCAAAATGGGAATAAAAACTAATTTTTTAACTGTCAGTATGTTGGGCAAAAAGAGTTACAACAGACATAAAATAGGAGGGGCCATTCGAAAATTGAGGAGAATATTCACATAACCCAAACCTGTCAGTGTGGCTTGAACACAGGACAGAGCAATTAAAACTTTGACTTTCTGAGGCAGCCATAGCTCTGCTTTTCATGTGATTAGATGATTCACAACTTCCCTCTACTCAATTTCTTCATAGTAGAATGGAACTAATTTGATGCAGTTTGATGGCAAGCATGTTTTCATGTTTTCTTTGTCTATATGGCAAACAGGTTGAGTTTACAGTGCAAACATGCCCTTTTAATCTCTTTGAGGATTAGTTTTGGAAGCAGCATCTGCTCCTGGGATTCTTTTTGACTGGCTTGCTGGCTGATGCAATGTCATCCATCTAGATGAAATTGTGCATTACATTCTTGGGTACTTGTGTTCCTTGGTGGATTTCCTTTTCCACATTGTAGCCACATAGGAAAAGGAGATAAGGAACGGATCAGGAACACACTGGCTACACTCAGGCACTGAATGCTAAGATGACTGGCACAGGTCCCTTGGGAATGGAAGGAAATGGATGAGCGCTGCCCTGTGCAGGTAAAGGGCCTCTGCCAGGATCTCAGGAAACTCCACTGCTGGGTGACCTTGAGCAAGTTGCCCAATTTTGCTGGGTTTGAGTTTCCTAACCAGAGAGAGAAAAAATTAGAGCCAATCAAGTTTCTTACAGTTACAATTGCACAATTCTAAGCAAAAGATGGAAGGTGATATTGGTCTTACTTCTTAGGCAAGGCTCCTGACATCTTGTAGTGTTGGTACCTATGAGACAATGACCTCTGTAGTCATTCTTTATCTGTCATCCTTGGTCTGAGGAAGACATACTTTTAGAGAAGGCTCCACCTGAATTTTTTTTTTTTTTTTTTTTTGAGATGGAGTCTCTCTGTTGCCCAGGCTGGAGTACAGTCGTGCGACCTCAGCTCACAGCAGCCTCCACCTTCCTGGTTCAAGCCATTCTCCTGCCTCAGCCTCCTGAGTAGCTGGGATTACAGGCACGTGCCACCATGCCTGGCTGATTTTTGCATTTTTAGTAGAGACGGGGTTTCACCATGTTGCAGGCTGGTCTTGAACTTCCGACCTCAAGTGATCTGCCCACCTTGGCCTCCTGAAGTGCTGGTATTACAGGCTTGAGCCACTGTGCCCAGCCTCCACTTAAATTTGTTGCTATCTCTTTGCCCTCAGAGGAAATTTTCATTCATGTTTTGATAGCATAGCTTTTGGTAGAGAAAAATGCTTCTCAGGTTAACAGAGGCTGTTCAGTATGATTCCATTCTCTGACAGGTTCTTAATGTTTACAGAGAGAGGTGCCCTGGTAGTTCTGGGTATAGTGGTTTCTATTCCTAATGCCCACATCTTTATAGAGTTATCTGGGCTTTAGGTTAAAACACAATACCACAGCTCTCTGGTATACTGAGCCAGGGAATGTTTTTCAATTTCTACGCCTTTTTATTACCTGAAACCCAAACCTAAATGTTATCACTATTCTGTAAGTTGCATGGCAAATCAAAAGAGATGAGAGCCCCACCTGGAAGATCCCCTTAACGGTAGAAGTGTTTAAATAGCCAAGCCTTCTCCTGAGCTGTTTTGGCAAGGCTAAGGTGTCAGTTTACTAATGGCTGAAGAAGTAAGAGACCCAATCACATATATACTGTGACCTTAGCCCTAGGAAATTCAGTGTTTTTTGCTTTTTTAAAGTGATGTAAGATATGTATTATAGGATATGTTATATAAATATCAACCAGTTTCTCCATTTGTATAATGGGGATATAATGTCTTTTCTTTTTCTTTACCATTAAGATAATCCATTTCCTGCTTTAAAATTAGCATTTGAACATATGGTTTAATTATTACAAAGCACTTTTACTTTGCTTCTTATAATGTCAGTTACTTAGTACAGAAAATGTTTTACAATATTAATTTTTTTAACAATGAGGAGCTAGGTGGGGTGGCTCATGGCTGTAATCTTGGCACTTTGGGAGGCTGAGGTGAGTGGATTGCTTGAGTCCAGGAGTTTGAGATCAGCCTGGCCAACATGGCAAAACCCTGTCTCTATTAAAAATAAAAAAAATTAGCCAGGCATGGTGGCAGGTGCCTGTCGTCCCAGCTACTTGGGAGGCTGAGGCAGGAGAATTGCTTGAACCTGGGAGATGGAGGTTGCAAGTGAGCTGAGATCGTGACACTGCATTCCAGCCTGGGTGACCGAGCAAGATTCCATCTCAAAGAAACAAAAACAAAGACAAAGGAAAAAACAACCAATAAGGAAATGTTATTTTCCTTTTATGAAATCCTATAATTCAGATTTTCATGGTGATGCCATTGGTGCAACCACACAACACATACTTCTTGCCTGCTGCCCAGGTAAAGCCAGTTTATCACATAGGAATTACAATAGAGTTTAATATGCATAGAGCTGGCTAAATGGGAGACAGGAGTTTTATCATTCCTTAAATCAGCTTCCCTGAAAATTTGGAGTGTAGGATTTTTTAAAGGTAGTTTGGTAGGCAGGAGGCTAGGGAATGGGGGATGCTGATTGGTTGGGTAGGGGATGAAATCATAGAGAGCTGAAGCTGGCTACTAGCAGAGTCAGTTCTTGGTGGGGGACCACAGACCAGTTGATCCAATGTACTGGTCTTGATGGTGTCAGCTGGTTCATCAGAATGCAGGGTCTGAGAAATACCTCCAATATCAATCTTGGTTTGACAATGATAATATTATATATAGGAGCAATTGGGAGGTTAGACATCTTGTGGCCTTTGGCTGTGTGACTTGTGAGTCATAATTTCTAATGTTGTAGCTGATTTGTTAGTTTTACAAGGGCAGTCTTGTCCCCAGGCAAGGAGGGAGTTCATTTTGGGGAGGGTCTTTTGTCATCTTTGTTTCAAAGTTAAATTATAAAGTAAATTATTCTCAACTTTGGCCTATGCAGAGGAATGAACAAGGGCAACTTGGAGGTTAGAAGCAAGATGGAGACAATTAGGTCAGATTTATTTCACTTTCAGAGCTTTCTCACTGTCATAATTTTTTCAAAGGTGTTTTCATTAGGCAAGGAAAATGATGCATTTAGGTTAACTAGAGAGCTAACCTGATTAGGGTTTGTTCAATTGTGAGTCAATTGTTTCTTTATTCAAAAAGTTGTATTTTAATCATAAGAATGTATCTCAGGGATAAGTATTCCAAAAATCTCTCCTAGACTTTTGATAAGTTTTTAAAAGAGTAAATAATATTGCAAAGTATACTGGTTTTTTAGGTGCTCATTCATATTCAATGACAGCTGAGAGAATTCTGAATTTTTACAATGATCATTTGGCATGGGACTAGAAACAAAGGATCCCTCAGCTATTTTTGCTAAGCTTTAAATTATACATATGGACAGAAAACTGGGAAATATGATGATAGTCTAGGTTCTTGGTTTAAAACAAGTTTCGTAATAAAGTCTACCTACAAAAATAAAAACTTAAATATTTTTTTGTTGAAAAAGATAAAAAAAAAAGAACAAAGAGCTTGAAGCCCTTTGAAGACTACAACAAAGAAAACAAAATATGAATGAATGTAAGAATTCAAATGCAAAGACTTATACAAAAATGCTTACAATTTACATTATTGTCATCAGGTATATTTTGTCATTGACATCTCTTTGTTTATTCAAGACAAATTTTATCCTGATTTACTCGGCTCTATGAATAGAAATATAATAAATGTAGCCATGTGATATTTCAAAAACTGGATGAAATGGCTTTTAATGTTTAAGCATAATTTCAGATATTTTGATTTAATAAAACATTGAAAGCATTTATCAGGATATTATCTGAAATTAATGTAAACATTCAATTATTTATATATCTTTAAAGTTGATGAAAGTATAAAATATGTATATTAAAATGGTGGCAAAAATTAAAAAAAAACAAGTATGTCATTATTTATGGTCTTCTTTAAGTCTTGAGAAGATGGAAATAGTAAGCTTCAGTATATAAGATCATGCCAAAAAAGAAAAAGAGTATTGTTCTGCTCAGTGTGTAAGTATTGAAGAAAGAACAACATTGACAATAACTTTGTTTTTGATCTTCTCTCATTCTATTTTGGCAGTCCTCTGCAAAAAGATTTGGCAGATCTGAGCTTTTAGAAAGCTTTTCTTAGGAATGAATTAAGAGTACCCCCACCCCCCAATTTACGAATTGGCAACATAGACTAGAAGAACATTTTCATTTATATTTCCTCTAAATGAGACTATCTTAGCTTAAAACAGGACATTTCTGAAATAAGAGCCATCCAATTCATTCCCTAGTGATGCTGAAATAGTTTCTGATTACCGTAAACTCGCTATCTTACCCCTGAGTTCAGATGTTTTCTTTAGTTCTGTTTTACCTATTTTCCTTGAAAGGATATTAATGGTTTATTGATTTTAATGCCACCAAGCTTCTCCAAGTCATTCAGATTAAATGTACTTTTCTGTAGTCTTTTGGTACTCATTATGTAAAAACATTTAGAAGGCAAATCGAAGGTGATACCTTTCTTATTTAAAAGACAGTATTCCTAGAGCATTTCTTTTTTTTTTTTTTGTAATATAATGTATTTAATTGTAAGTTTATATAATTTAAGTTTTAATAATATCTATCTTTCACAATTGTCTCAACAAAATTTCTGAAAATTTAAAAATTAGGTCCTACAGCCAGTATGATCTAGTTCTGGTGAACCCATGAAAGCTTTTCACCTTACAAGATTTTCACTAAGTGTAGGAGGTCTTCAAGGAAATGTAATTTATTTGTCATTTGGCCTAAGACTTTTGAGACTTCAGTAATGATGGTAGCGTATTTTTTTTCATTTTTTTTTCCTAATTACTATTTCAACGAACTGATTCTTTTCACCCTGAGAACTTTTGAAACTATAAACCCTTTTAGGGAAACAAACTGGCATTTTTTTCTGCACATTGTAGGGATCACAATACATATTCATTAATTTGAACTTACATTTTACATGCCAAACATGGAATTAGGATCTTTAGATCCCAGATTAATCTAATAAGCTGCTAAGATGCACCATGGTCTCATTTTTAATAACATTTAGAGTAATTTTATGGGTGATACAAGACAAGTGTCATGAGTGAACCTAATATCATTTTCTTTTTCTTTTTTTTCCATTTATTTATTGTATTGCATTTTAGGTTTTGGGGTACGTGTGAACATGCAAAATTGTTGCATAGGTACACACGTGGCAGTGTGATTTGCTGCCTTCCTCCCCATCACCTACATCTGGCATTTCTCCCCTTGCTATCTCTCCCCAGCCCCCCCCCCCCACTGTCCCTCCCCTATTTCCCCCCAACTGACCTCAGTGTGTAGTGCTCCCCTCCCTGTGTCCATGTGTTCTCATTGTTCAACACCCGCCTATGAGTGAGAAAATGCGGTGTTTGATCTTCTGCTCTTGTGTCAGTTTGCTGAGAATGATGGCTTCCAGGTTCATCCATGTCCCTACAAAGGACCCAAACTCATCGTTTTTGATGGCTGCATAATATTCCATGGTGTATATGTGCCACATTTTCCCTGTCCAGTCTATCGTCGATGGGCATTTGGGTTGGTTCCAGGTCTTTGCTATTGTAAACAGTGCTGCAATGAACATTCATGTGCACGTGTCCTTATAGTAGAACGATTTGTAATCCTTTGGATATATACCCAGTAATGGGATTGCTGGGTCAAATGGAATTTCTATATCTATGTCCTTGAGGAATCGCCCCACTGTCTTCCACTTGAAAGCAACATTAATTACAGTTACCTCCTTTTGTTTAAATGACAGATGCTCTTGGTTAATGTATAATGCATATACTTGGGTATTCTATTTATCATATATATTGGAGCTACTATTGAGAAAATATTCTTTAGTTACTTTTCTAGAGATACTCATCTATATTACTAGTAATTTAGGAAATCTAGTCATCGTCATTTGAACACTTTTGTTCCCTAAACCGTGTTAAAAACTGGCTTCTGCAAACTGAAGGATTCACTTGATTACTTTTATCCCACCCTAGTATGCCTCCCACTTCCTACTTACTTGGTTGATGATCCCATGGAACTCCTCAGGAAGTCTCACTTTTCCAAATCGATACCCAACTGTCTAAGAATATTTTTCAGCCATTTTCTTATTCAAAGTTTACCTGGGTTATAGCTTATTACCAAAGCAATATTTTTCCCGCAGTTTCATCATTGTGGAATGAACCTCAAATTTATAGAATTTTTAAAAACTCTTTGTTTCTAATTACAACTTGAATTGAACCCTTGTTATTAAAATAACATTTACGAGCTTTGTCTAATTACAAAATTGAAACATTATCATTGTTGGAAATTTGGAGAGCTAAGGAAAATACCAAAATGACAGGGAAACACACACAAAAAAAACAGAAGCAAAATGAAGTCATTTGCCCAAAGATAAGAAGTGTATATGTTGTGTAGGCCCTTCAAATAGTTATTCCATTAACTTATAACCATTTATATAAATGAAACCCTTCATTTTCAATATTTTTTGCTTATTGTTTTCTGTGTATTATTTTGGAATAATTTTTTTTTTGAGACAGAGTTTTGGTCTTGTTGCCCAGGCTGGAGTGCAGTGGTGTGGTCTCAGCTCACTGCAACATTTGGAGAAAATTTTGAGGGAAAATGTCAAGTTAACAACAGTTTATCAGATTTTGATTGGTATTGATTTAAATATAAAATTTAAATTGATTGGAGTTGATCTGTTTAACATAGTTGAGTCTTCTCTTCCAGGAGGATAGCACTAGTCAATGTTCATAATAACAAGTTTTGTAGATGTCTTTGTATACATTGTATACCTGTCTTGGTGTCTGTTTCTAGATATTTTACATCTTTTGGGTGCTGTAATGGGTAAAATCTTTTCCCCTTGTGTAGTCTTAGCATATATAGTAATTTTTGTATTATATATGTCTCATAACTGGCCACATCACCAAAATTGTTTATTATTTCTGGCTAGTTTGAATTCACCTGTCTTGAGCTACTGTATTATATAACCTTCTTTAATTTTATTTAGTGTTTTCAATTATTATTTTAAATCCAGTTAATACTTTTTATCTGGAATCCTACAATATTTATTTATTTGATATTACTTTAGTCCTTTGTACCGCTTTGACCATAACTGAAGGCAGTAGGGAGACACTATTTGCACCCTTCTACTTTTTTCTTCTTTCAGCTTCCAGATTTGTTTGTATATTTAGTTATTTTTTTTATCTCAGTTACTACTTCAGCCATTATTTTTAACTCATATATCTTTTCTTTCAATAATTAGTATATCCTTTAATTTTATTTTAGCAGTGATTTGGATATAATTCTGAGACTGAGTTGTGGCAGTATTTATTCCCATTTCTTTCATAGCATAACTTGCATATTCATGAGTTTTTTGTCTAACCTAACTTCTTTGTAGTAGGAATATGCCTCCAACCTTTCATTATTTCTCTAGGAGAAATAATATTTCTTTATTTTATTTTTTAAATTATTTCTCTCATAGGTGACATATTTTCTTAGTTCTTACATATCTGAAGATATCATTCTGTTGTGTTTACAAGTATATGACCATTTGGCTGAATATAGAATTTTGATACACATCTTTCCACATTGAAAAGTTATAATTTTATTCCACATACAATATTGTGATGTGATGTAGGCCAGTCTGACTTTTAAGTCTTTTTTAAAGACTATGTCTTTATCGTCAAAGAATATTCCTCAGGATCGTCTAGGTTTAATGAATTACGCTTTATATAAGGTGAATTTTTTTGATCAGCACAAAAAAGGTTAGATTTGGTTAGATATTTATTCAGCTAAGTAATTTTATTTGTTATAGAAAAAGTCTGATTAAGCTGAAAAAATATAGACTGGGAAAAATGGCCCTTCTCACTTTTCTGTAACACACTGTCATAAGCCAATGAATTGGCTGGGCATGGTGGTTCATGCCTGTAAATCCCAGCACTTTAGGGGGCTGAAGTGGGTAGATAACTTCAGGTCAGGAGTTTGAGACCAACCTGGCCAACATGGTGAAACCCAATCTCTACTAAGAATTCAAAAATTAGCTGGGCATGGTGGCACTCACATGTAATCCCAGCTACTTGTGAGGCTGAGGCAACAGAATCACTTGAGCCCATGGGGCAGAGGTTGCAGTGAGCTGAGATTGTGCCACTGCACTCCATCCTGGGCGATAGAGTGAGATTCTATCTCAAAACAAAACAAATCAAAATGCCAATGAATTATGCATTTGAGGAAAAAACAAATTAAAAAGTCCTGTCATTTGCTGCAGCATAGATGGAACTGGAGATCATTATGTTAAATGAAATAAGCCAAATAGAGAAAAACAAGTAGTGGATTTCCTCACTGACATGTGGAAGTTAAAATAATGTATTTCAAGAAGATAGAAGTAGATCAGTGGTTGTGAGAGACCAGGAAGGATAGAGGGGAGAGGGCAATAAACAAATATTTATTAATGGGTACAAATATACAGTTAGGTAGAAGAAGTTAAGACCTCATGTCCAACAGATCGTTTGGGTGACTATAGTTAACAACAATCTATTGTACATTTCAAAATAGCTTGACAGGATGAATTTGAATGATTCTACAATATAATAGATACATATTTAAGGTGATAGATATCCCAATTACCCTGATTTGATTTTTATACATTATATGAATGTATCAAATTTATACATGCAGCCCCCAAATACGTACATCTATTATGACTCATTTAAAAAAGTAAATTTTTCAAAAAAGGAAAAGAACATGATTTTTTGACAGTGGTGGACAAAAACAAGGCAGGTCATTTTTTCTTGCCCCCTTTAGGCCAACCCCATCAATTTTTCCCACCCATGTTCAAGTGCTCAAATATTCTTTCTCTGGCTGGGCATTCTTGATGGCAAATATGATATACAGCTAGTGCTCGACTTACAACCACGATTGGTTCCGACAGACTGGTCGTAACACGATTTGGTCGTAAGTTGAGTAGGCTATATGCACGCGGAGATGGTAGTGCTGCTGGAAGCTGGTCCGCACTGTCCTACGCCTAGCTGGGCAACGTTTGCGCTGCCAGATGTGGAGCAGTAGTGGCTAGCGATTGTGATCGTAAAGTCGAATGGTTGTAAGTTGCATAGATCGTAAGTCGATCAATACCTGTAAATGACTTCTTATTCAAAGGTGGAAGTCAGAGGCTCCCAGGGTGGTTTCCTATTCAATCATGCCTTGTGTAGTGTTCCCAGTCCACAAAATCTTGTCCATTAGACCAGAGACTGCACTGCTTGTCCAAATGCTCATAGTGGTCACTTCAGAAGCCACTCACTGTTCATGCACTTCTTTTCTCATACAGTAATTCTCACTCACAGATTGACTGCTTGTTTCTTATTGGTGCATGTACTTATTAAGAAGACAAACTTTAGGAACTAACATTTCTTGGTGGCCAAAATGTACTGTCCAATACAGATTCCTGTTATTTCTTGGAGGAATTAAGGTTTATAAAATTAGCTGATGCTTTTCCTCCTTTCTTTCTTTTCAAGATAAGATAAATAGCAACTACAACAACCTATAACTTTAAGGAAAGTTTCTTATGCAACATTTTATGTTTTTGTCTAATTTGTTTGGATTTCTTCTTTATTAAAATACATTATATATTGGATCTCCATTTTATGTCTCCCATAATTCTTATCATTTTGGGGGCCATCTTAATATGTTCATCCTGTTTTTCATCAATCTTGCCTGGATTGATTTTCTGCAATGTTGGTTCTGACCTTTACAAGTTTTATTGCAACTTTAGACTGTGTTAAGGCATTCTTCTCTCCTTACTTTGTTTTAATGAATCTGCTAATTTTCTTTTTAAGTGTTTTTTTCTTAGCCCATCTTTACTTTCTTTGTTTGGATGGTCCAGAGAGTTTTCTTTAATATCATGAGAGCATAAATAAATGCTTTCTAAAATTTACCTGTTTTCTACCATTTTTATGTTAAAAGTATGCTCTTCACTTCTTACATTTTATGTTTATTTCCCTTTGTAGAGCATATTATCTTCATGGATATTATTTTATCTTCTTATCTTTTTCATTCTTAAATGAAAATGATTTATTCTGATCTTATATTTACCCAAAATAGCATGGATGGATTGCTTCTGTATCTCCTCAATATTCTCTTACACAGTAGTATTCTTCCTTCACATCTAATATTGAATGGCTGATTAGTGTACATTTACATTAGTGACCAAGCAATTTGGGGAAGTTGGAGACATGGGACATCTAAGCAGGGAGATTTCCTCTCTGGTTGGTTTACTCTCTGTACATGGGAAAACTGCTGTTCCATGGGCCAGCTTTCCACAGTTAGTTTCTTTTCCTCCTGGCATCCCCTCAAGAATACTGCTTGGCTGTGTCTGGCCTCCTTCCTGGAGCTCCTGCCTGCTGTTTCAGGCAAGAACCCTACTTCTATGGGGAAAGTCAGATTCCTAAGTCACTTCATCCACCAAAATAAACTCCAGATGGATTAAAGATTTAAATGTTAAAAAAAAATAAAACTTTGCAAGTACTTGAAGAAAATAAGGGAAAACATTTATATACTCTTTGGACTGGAATGTACATTTTAAATCCAATAGAAGGGAAAATTAAAATTACTGATAGGTTTAACTATTTATTTCTCACAACATCTGTGTGTCAGAAAGCTCACTCCATATACAGTATTATACAATAAATAAAAATATAATTTGATGGCCAAAGATTGAGTCTTCATATATAATGAATTTTTACAAATTAATAAGGGAAACATGAAAATCCTAATTGTAAAACAAGCAACATTGAGATAATCCATAAAAAGAATGCACAAGTGGCTAATAACAACATAAAAAAACTTTCAGTCTTATTAATAATCATATAAATGTAAATAAAAGCAATGAATCATAGTTTATTATATTGAAAATGGGAAGAAAAGATAATAATACTAATTCAATACTTGGGAAATTATCTTTCCAAGACTGCATTATTATTTTATAGTTGCATACTATTTCATGGATATAACTTGATTAATTCCCCTATTGATGGACAATATATTGTTTCTCTGTTGTTTGCTATTATTATAAATACTGCACTAAACATTATTTTATATATGAATAACATATGGCTTTTAAATCTACAAAATAGATGATCAAGTATGAGATTGCTGTCACTAAGGATGGAAAGAACTACAGTAGTCCCCACTTATCTGCAGTTTTGCTTGATAATCATCAACTGTGGTCTGAATATACTAAATGGAAAATTCTTATTTAAATTGCACATTTTTGTGAGTAGCAAATTTTGTGCTATTCTCCTTCATCCCACCCAGGGTGTGAATTATTCCTTTGCCCAACATATCCATGCTGTATATGCTACCCAATTGCAATCACCATCTAGGTTTTCAGGCCAAACAAACATAGTATATATAGGGCTCAGTGCTGTTGGTGGTTTCAGGAATTCACTGGGGGTCTTGGAACATGTCCTAAGTAGAAAAGCAGTCTAGCACTACTCTGAGTGCTAGACTTTTTTCCAAAAAGATAGCAGTTATTCACATATTTAACAACAATGTGCAAAAGTGCCCTTGTCCTACCTCTAATTTTCTGTAATAATGGATATTGTCACATTAATAAAAATGTGGCCATGTTGGTTTGGCATGGTTGTTCACATCTGTAATCCCAGCACTTTGGGAGGCTGAGGTGGGTGGATCACTTGAGGTCAGGAGTTGAGACCAGCCTGGTCAACATGTGAAACCTCATCTCTACTAAAAATATAAAAATTAGCCAGGTGTGGTGGCGGGCACTTGTAATCCCAGCTACTTGGGAGACTGAGGCAGGAGAATCACTTGAGCTTGGGAGGCGGAGGTTGCAATGAGCCACAGTGGTGCCACTGTACTCCAGCCTGGGTGACAGAGTGAGACTCCATCTCAAAAAATATATATATATAACATATATGTGTGTGTGTGTGTGTGTGTGTATATATGTGTGTATGTACACACACACACACACACACACACGCATATAGATTTATGTGGCCAAATATATATATACTAAAATGGTACTAATTTTAGTGTGTGTGTACATATATGTGGTCACATAATGGGTAAAAAAAAATGAATAGCAATGCAATTTTAATATTGACTCCTCTGATTCAGATTGAGTTTGATTCTCTTTATGTTTATTGGACATTTGCAGTTCCTATTCTTTTTTGGTTGCTTATATATTTTTTTTTTACTAATATATAGAAACTCTTTTTATGTTAATAATATTTTTCCCAATCTATTATTTATCTTTGACATTGTTTTTATTTTTTATCTAATCAAGTATTTTTTATTTTTCCTTTCGAGGTTTTGGGTCTTCTACCTTTGATTATAACAACCTTATTTAAAAAGTCTCCCTCAAAATTTATTCTCCTAAATTTTATTCTCCTTTTACTTATTTTCACATTTGTGTCTTTACTCCACTCATATGAAATATGTTTGTTTATATGATGTGAAATAAAGACTTAATTTACTTATAGATGGATAGCTAGTTTTGACAGTGTTTTGCATAAATACTTATTTTCTTAGTAAAATAGAATTCTACATGGAATATATTAATTACTTGTATATATTGGGATCTACTACTGGATGCTATCCCAGCTACTGAATTGCTTATTTTTTATTTGTTTAGAATGCTGTTATAGTAAGTTGTTTTTATAGATAGGAGTCTTCAACTTACTATTGTTTTTATATTTTTAAATTTTCTTAGCTATTTATACTTCCATATGAACAGTAACATCATTTTAACTGATTTTGCAATTGTGATTCTAACTGGATTGCTTAAAAGTATACTTTAAAACATCTACTTTTAGGAGGATTTATGATATTTTGGCATCAAGTCTTCTTTCCCAAGGACATTGATTGCCTATCTGCTTGTTCAAATCTTATTTTGTATTTAACAGTAAAATTTTACAACATAGAGGGTTTTTTTGTTTAGCTATTGTGAATAGCAATTTTTTTCTGTTTTAACTTCTTGTTTTTGTTAGATACAAAATATTGGCTTTGCATATAGTGTATGTAGTCATACAATTCCCTTATGATTTTAGTAGCTTTATTACTATTATTATTAAGCCAATTCTTTTCTTTGTTTATTTACTACAACCTCAGAGCCTAATTTTGAATGACAGTGGTAATAAAGGGTCATTCTGATTTTAGTGATGCTTTTCTTTATATATAAATACTATAGTTATTTCCTTCCAATCTGACTTGGAATGCTTTTTAGAAAATATGACTACATTTTATCAAATTATTTTTAGTACCACTTATGATATCATAGATACATAGAGCTGTTTCTTTAAGGTTTCAATGTAATGAATTTGTCATTATGTTTATTGGTCATCTTTGGCTTTCCGAAATAAACCCTACCTGATGACAATGAATTATTCTGTAGAAATCTTGCAAATATTGATTTAATTTGATAGTATTTTATTGACATCATCTGCACATATATTTACCAGTGAAATTGGACTGTGATTTTCTGTTTTTGAACTTTATTACATCTGGCTAGTTTAAAATTTAAAAAACAAATTAGGAGGCTTTCCATTTTTAACTATAGTCTGGAATAATTTAAGTATCATTGAAATTTTATATCTTTCAAAAGTTGGTTAATTCAGCTGTAAGCCTGTCTGGAAGTAGTGCCTTCAAAAAACAAGGCTTTAATTGCCTTGATAATCTATATCATTAGTGGTTTGTATATTCATTTTCTCTATTTTTATCATTTTTGGTAATTTGTATTTTTCTAGAGAATTATCTACTAATGCTAGGCTTTCAGATATGTCATCATAGACTTGCATATAATATTTTCATAAAATTTTCTAACTCTCTGTCTGGTATATCTGTTTTATCTTCTGCTTGCCTTTTGTATTCTTTCTCTTCTTCTTACAGACTTGTGAGAATTTTTGCATTTTATTCACCCTGGCAGAATAAATTTTTGAATTCTTAGATCATACATTTCATCTTTTTTCTTTGTTAATATCTACATTCCATTTTCTTCTGGTTTATTTTGTACCTTTCCTTTTAAATTTTTTAAAGGTGTGTTGGTTCCATTCAGTTTTTCTGTTTTAATAATGGTTTTTCAGGGCATAATTCTTCTATAAGCAAGTCTTTATCTGTATTCTAAAGGTTGGGTATGAAGTAGTCTCTTTTTAATTGTCTTGTAGACCCTTAGTAACAGCAGTTTTATTTTCCGACCTAAGGATTATTTAGGAAAATATTTAGCAATTTCCAAATAGTTAGCTTTATTTTTGTGAACATTTTTATTTATTGTGCTTTTTAAATTTATTGGTTTAGCAGAAGATGTGATCCATGTGATATACCGTGTGTTGAATTTAAGCATATTTTTTGTTCAAATGCATGATTTAATTAAAAATATTCTATGGACCTGAATAAAATTCTTATTCTCCTTTCATAATATGTATAATTATATTTATGTATCTATATAAAATCTTGTTTTTGGTTGTATTTTTCATGTTTTCTTTTTCTTTTTCTTTTTTTTTTTTTTTTTGAGATGGGGCCTTGCTCTGTCACCCGGACTGGAGTGCAGTTCTGCGATCTCTGTTTACTGCAACCTTAGCCTCCTGAGTTCAGGCAATTCTCCTGCCTCAGCCTCCGGAGTGGCTGAAATTACAGACATGCGCCACCACACCCAGCTAATTTTTGTATTTTTTTTAGTAGAGATGAGGTTTCACCATGTTGATCAGAATGGTCTCAAACTCCTGACCTTGTGATCTGCCCGCCTTGGTCTCCCAAAGTGCTGAGATTACAGGCATGAGCCACCATGCCTGGCCATTATTCATATTTTCTATTAGTTATATTAAATTTTTTCATATGCTTACATGTGTATGTGTGTGTGTGTATATATATGTATATATACATGTATATATATATACATGTATACATATATATGCGTATATATGTATATATATATATATGCATATATACACACACACACACATACATCATATATATGTATATATATATGATTTTTTTTTTGAAATGGAGTCTTGCTCTGTTGCTCCAGCTGGAGTGCAGCCTCCACTTCCTGGGTTCAAGCAATTCTCCTGCTTCAGCCTCCCGAATAGCTGAGATTACAGGTGTGTGCCACCACACCTGGCTAAATTTTTTTATTTTTAGTAGAGATGAGATTTCACCGTGTTTGCCAGATGGTCTCGATCTCCTGATCTCCTGATCTGCCTGCCTCAGCCTCCCAAAGTTCTGGGATTACAGGCATGAGCCACTGTGCCCAGCCACATATTTTTAATGTAGTAGCTGTATGGTATTTTGAAACATGGGCATGAATCTCTTTGTCAATGATTGTTATATTTATAATTTCTCATTATATTTTTGTTAGTTTTTGCTTTATTTATTATAACCATATTTAATTTCTGTTATTTTACTTTATTCAGCATTATTTAACTTTTATATGCTATGCAGCATAGAAAAACAATACATGTGATAAATATGTATTTCACATGAGCTGGAAGCTTCATGTGATGTCAGCTGCCTTCAGACAGATGCATATGGTTTTTTTTTAATATAGCCTTAACTTTTTACGCATCTTTTGATATTTAAGCAGGATAAATTCTTGTTTTGTTAGGTTTTTGAATTTTACATCTCTGTGAAATAGTTTTTTTAGCTTTAAAAGAGCTGCACTAATTCTTCAATAGATACTATGTCAGCAGACATCGTGTTTCTGATTGATTGCAAGGAGCAAGAGTCCCTCGGTGAAAGGAGGTTTACTGTAAGGATTCAGATGGGAATCGCAGGACCGGTGTCTTCTCTAGGAATGGGTTTCCTAGCCCTCTCTGCGTCTCCTTGGCTGGGTGGTGTAATCTGCCCTTAACAGCTACTCAGTGGAGTTTTTGCCCTTCATTATTTTGGGTTGCATGGCTTGTTGCCTTGCCATTTTCCTGACTCACCCTCACTGCACCTTTTTATTACCAGCTTTACATTTAAATCCTTTTTCCAATAAGTGTTTGGGAGAACAATGTGTTTGTACCAGTTCAGTTTTTAATCAGGCACAGGCTAACTGGATGGTCTGCAGATGAGCAGCCATTGATCAGGTCCCTCTGTCTAACTCCTACCAAGTGGGACAAGAGGGAGTCGCATGATAGAGGAGTCGGCCACTTGGGCTGCAGGGGTTCTGGGCAGGCCTATTACAAGTGGGGTGTGGCCTGGACAGGCAGTGACAGCTTCTCCCCTGTAATTCACTGGTTACCAAGAAGGTCTTTAAAAATGAAGAGAATCACCTTTTCAGGTTTTCTCATTTGTAAAACAGAGGAAATGACATTTTTCTTCCCCCCTGTCAGTGTTGGGCAGCTTAATTCTAGGATAGTGAAAATAAGTAAAAATGTCATATTAATCACCATAATTCATAAACTGTAATGTTTGTAACCAGAATTGCAGTATTCATCAAGGTCTTGAAATGATGCGTTCTTCTTTTCTTCACTGTCTGCCTACAGTAGAGTGCTGTACTTGTATTTGGAAATCGTGATGGCATTAAATGTAGCTTTAAAGAAGAAATTCACTATAAAGTATGTTAAATGAGTTTTTTGTTGTAATGAGATGGAGCAGAATCATAAAAAAATGTACTTATTTATGGGGCGGTGAATTCTTATTGCATGGAACAAAAGGCAAAGTTCATGTTTACATGTTGTAAATGGATCCTATAAATGGATAGTTCTTCATGGGTTTCATTGAATTTCTTCTGCTGATGACAGAGGTACCAAAAACTAGTGCAATGAAAGATCTGATACCAGTAATTCAATTTTTTTCTTGTTCTTAATTAACCACATCCACTTCTATATATTACTGGCCAACTCTAAGCCTAGACAAAATCCCCAATATACTCATGAATCACTTGATTCATTACTGAAAAGGGAAAAAATAATTTTGGCTTGAATTAGAAGGAAATGAAGGAGAGTTTTAATTATTTCTCAGTAAAAGGCCACTTTCCTCATTTATTTGTCTTTATTTTTTTCTGGCTATAAAGCTATACAAAGTTCAGTTTGCAGTTTGGGTAGCTCCCTCTCCACATTTTCTTCTTCTTTGGTATCTGTGGGAGGAAATGATGAATTTGTTCAACACCATGCTCATCTCTGTGAAGTTGTAGCTCAAGTCTACTGTTGAGGTCCACTGCTAAGAGGCATTGTTTGGAGTGAAGAGGGGATGAGATCTCAGGGATGGTGGGGGAAAGACTGGTTCTATTCATTGACTTAGAGGGTATCTCTGACACGTAGCCTAATCTGCTTGTTGTTTTGTCTGCAACATCACAAGTTAATAATAATAATAATTTTAAAAACCTTTATTATTCAGTGTTTCTGTCATGTGAAACACTGCACTAAACAGCTTGCATGTATTGTTTCCTATACATTTTGCAGTAGTCCTGTGCAGTACCATGGACCATGTATAGCTGGTAAGTTACAGAAACAGGAACCTGGTCTCCTAACCATGTGCTTTTTCTCCCTGTGACTGGATATAGTTTCAGGAGGGAGAACAGAAAATCTGAATCAGCACTTCCTGTGTGGTAAGTGTTGCAGCTGAGATACTGCAGGCTGCTGTGTGAGTACATGGGTGGGAGAGAAGAGGAGAACCTCAGGAATATCAGCAGCTGGGTGATTTTTGAAGTGTGAGAATGAGTTGATAAAGGAAGAAAGTGTTAAAGTCACGTTGGGGTGTGTTGCTGTTACTAGCTATAGTGAAAGTGTCTTGAGAGTGGCAATGGGAAAGGAAAGTATGCGAAATAGTCAGATCATATTATGTAAGTTGCTTTTAAGGAAGAGTATTTATTTATTTATTTGAGACAGAATCATACTGTGTTTCCCAGGCTAGAGTGCGTTGGTGTGATCTTGGTTCACTGCAACCTCTGCCTTCTGGGTTCAAGCAATCCTCCTGCTTCAGCCTCCCGAATAGCTAGAATTACAGGCGCCTGCCACCACACCCAGCTTATTATTGTATTTTTAGTAGAGACAGGGCTTCACCATGTTGACTAGGCTGGTCTTGAACTCCTGTCCTCAGGTGATCCACCTGCCTCTGCCTCCCAAAGTGCTAGAATTACAGGTATGAGCCTGGCCAGGAAGAGTATGTGTTTTAAGGAAGACTGAGTGCCATGGATACATTGTTTTGCTGGCTCTTTGTGCTGCTGTGGTTTCTATCTCCATTTCCATGGACATGTGATCCTACCTCATTTGCACTTGTCTGGACTATTGTACAAGCTACACTCCAGGATACATATATGTATATATACTCTCTCTCTTTCTCTCTTTTTTTTTTTGAGACAGAGTCTCACAGTGTCTCCCTGGTTGGCATGCATTGGCGCAATCTCAGCTCACTGCAACCTCAGCCTCCCAGGTTCAAGTGATTCTCCTGCCTCAGCCTCCTGAGTAGCTGGGATTACAAGTGCCCACCACCATGCTCAGCTAAATTTTTTTTTTGTATTTTTAGTAGAGACAGAGTTTCACTATGTTGGCCAAGCTGGATTTGAATGCTGGGATTACAGGCATGAGCCACAGTGCCTGGCCTATACTCTCTTGAACCTGGAAGCAGAGCACTGATAAGGTCTGTTGTCTGCTCACCCAGTTTGTAGAGCCTCTCTATGGTTTATTGATTAAAGTCCACCTTCTTTATCATGGAAGCTATTAAGGTTCCACTCCACTTTTTCAACTGTGTTTCCAATATTTCTCTGACCTGCCCTGTGTTTTTATCCAATCCACTTGTCTCTGTTCCCACCCTGTGTCCTTTATTTATGTAGTTCTCTTATGGAATTTCTGGGGTTCTTTACCATGCCACATATATGGATCTGCAAAGTCTACCTTTTCAGGCCTAGTGAGAACAGTGACAGCTGCTCCTTAACCCACTACTGAGACCATTGTCACCATTCAGAGGTCTTGAGCTGCTGCTTTTTCAGCTCTGAGGACTTCCTAGCCATTACCTTCTACTGTCCACTTTTACTCATCTAGTTTTCCAAGTCTCCATGTTGTGGTCAAGTTCCTAGAGATCTGTTGCTGGGATATAAGTTGTTTTCTCCTCAGTACCCCACCTCTTGCCTCATTAGCATTTGCACTGAGAGGCCTCAAGGCCAGTGGCTCCTGACTCCTGTGTCCTGGACAGGCTCCTGGATATTTTACCATAATCCCAGCTCAGCATCCCTTTTGACTTTCAGTTTGCAAGGATGATTGGTTTGAATTCCGTGAGCTTCTTGATTTATTTTGCCATTTACCCCTTTAACAAATGTTTATTACTTACTTACTTTGTGTCAGAGTCTGGAGGCATAGTGGTGAGTCATACAGTGGGCATGGCCTTTGCTTTTTGTTAAACATGCTATCTATGGAAAGAGACCAATTACAACCATACATAAATGTAAGACTGGTAGAGAATGTATGATGCCATGACTATTTGCCAGTGGGAGATGCAACCTAACTAGGAGGTAAAAAAAAAATGCTTCCTTGGAAAGTCCCCAGCACTGATACTTGTAATTACTCTTTAGGACTGTGCACTCACTGATACTTGTCACCTGGTAAGACTGCACTAACTGTGAGCTGTAGTTCATCTACAGCAGGTCCTTCTGAACAGTTCTCAGAGATCTCCGACCTTCCAGCTTTGGGCCATTTACCTTGCCCCAACTCTTTCCCTTAGGTGTTAAAACATTAGTGATGTTTGGTGATCTGGTGTCTAATATTTGCCCTTTAATATCTACCACTTATGTCATTTGTCCCCAGATCAAGTCTAGGCCTATGTGTCTCTCGAACTCCTGACCTCAGGTGATCCGCCCACCTTGGCCTCCCAAAGCACTGGGATTACAGGCCTCAGCCACCATGCCCCACTGGAACTATGTGTCTCAGGGGACTGTTGTACTTTTTTTTTTTTCTTTTTTTTTAATTTCCAAAATCTTGTGGAACACAATTAAGATGGATTCAAAGGTTTCTAAATCAGTCTTAAATTTTACTACGTGCAACATGGTGGGAGTGGGGTGAAATTCTGTTGTGTGGTCCTGTGTTTATATGTTGGCAGTATTTTGTCAGTATTGAGAATAGGGTGTAATTAAATTTTTAATAAAGCAATTATTTATTGACTAGCATTTTTGAGTGGTTGGTATTGACGCAATCACTGTGCTAAAAGTTACCATACATATATTATTTCATTTAATCCTATGGAAAATCTCAACATGTCTTCCATGGAATCTTGTATAAAAAAGTTCTCGGTGTTTTCACAAGTTGGCAAATGCCTTCGCATCCAGCCTCATTTCCCACTCTCTTTCAATCCTTTTTTCTGGCATTGTATATGCCACATTTGCAAATATTTTTTCTTTTACTTAGAATGCATTCTTTTCTCTTCACATCAGAATCCTAAACTTGTAGTTTTTACCCCTTCCAGGACATTTCAGTCAATCTGTATACAATGTAATCTTTGGCATTGTCCTTAAATAAAGAAGGTGCTCAATGAATATTTCTTGAATTAAACGTCAGGTGTATTGGGTAGATTTGCTAACTTATTACATTTAAAGCAGATGTTTTGTAATAGCCATGTAATTACTGTGATTGAGATTTGCTACTCTTTATCTTTGCCATTTTAGAGAATTAACCAGTTGCCAAAAAAAACTCCCTAAAACATATATTCACTAAGAACCTCTCCTACTTCATTTTGAGAAATGTTTCATGATTCAATAATATTTACATTGTCTTTAAATAAAGCAAGTTTCAGAAAAACTAATTTAGGCTAACTTGCTCATAGATGCTGAATGTTGTGAATGAATGGATCCTGTGAGATATGTTCTATATAATTTTATTATCAGTTTCAAAATGAGATGCCTGGAGCATAGAGAGGTTAAGTAGCTTGCCTGGGTGACAGAAACTATCAATTGGCAGAACTGATACCTTAACCTATGTGGCTTCAACTTCTGGCCTATATTCCCATCTCTGCTAACAGTTATAAGAGGTATAATTTTAAACGGAGTCTCATTTCATATTTAATTTCATTATTACTTTTAGCACCCCACCCTTTTAGGAATACTTGGACTCCCAAATACTATGTGTAGTATCTGTGGAAAGATATTAATGTTACTGCTGATGCATGTCATATTCACTAAGAAAGTACATGTCAAACTGTCTGAAATCTTAGACTATTTTATAGAAAAAGATATGACTAAATTTATTTGGCAACAAATTTCCAAAATATGTTTATCAATATAAGTAGCCAAAAGCTATTATATAACTGCTTTACATCACCTGTTCCTCAAAATAATTTTTTAAAATCTTCTTTCAAATGGTCAGCCATTACTTTCCATTTCTTCTTACTTAAAAAAAAAATGTTACTAAGAACACACTTGCCAGATTTCACTTAATTGCATTTTTATGGTCCAGTCATTAACCTACTGAAAAAAAAAAAGTAGTTTAAATGGAAACATTGACATAAACCTCATTACACTGGCTCCAATGTGTTGCTATCATAAACTATCCATCTTCTATATGTGTATGTTTTCATAGGATACTATTGAAAAGGTAATGGAAAATTAATGTTGCAATGGAGAATTTGATTCTGTGTATAAATTTTTTAAACACACCAACACAGTATATGTTTACAACATCAAGGGGTTTATTTGGAATTAAGGTTTATCATAAACTTTATGATATTTAAAACACATTACAACTGGCCATATATTATTTCTGGTCTCTGTTTTCAAGTTTTTCTTATTTTTTTGACAAAATATTATGTGTCTCTCTTTGGACTGGTAACAGACAACTGCTAATCATTTTCAATAAGAAAAGAAAAGTTTTAGGATTTCAGAGTGGTCAATGTATCATACTTTCCCCTGTAAATTATTTTTTGACATTTACATTTTATATAGCATGCTCTGCCATCGTTGGATAGTTCCACAAAGGTTAGAAACAGTTGAGTCCAAGATAATTATTTAAAAGCTACTATTATTATTATACTGTTTTCAGCACAGAGACTTGCTTATGTAGTTTTCATAAAGAAAGGAAGGTAGGTATAGGGAACTGAAGAATTGAGATGGTGACAGAAGTACTGGAATATGTCAGCATCTGGGAGGTCATTTTTTTTTTTTCATACATATTTGATATGTTTGTAGGTGGGTGGAAAGCAGCAGCAGAATTTCATGATTTATTTGAAATTCTATAAGCACAGCCTGAATAATCTAATAATCTTAGGTATCCATTCTCTATGAAACATGAGAATAAATGAATAAATATCTATTCCCTATGAAACATGAGAATAAATGAGCATTTTTCTTCTGGATCTTGAGCTTCTACCAGATTTTAGGTGGTTTGGAGGTAGGGGTTTGTGAGCATTGATCTTTTAAGATGTGTAACTCTGGACAAGCCACTTCACTTCTGTGTGTTTCAGTTTCCACACCTATAAAATAATGCCTAACTGATGAAGTTGCCACGAGGCTCAAATGTGTTATCAGGTAATAATGATTTAGTAGATTTCACTACGATTATTATTTAAATAGTGGGTAGATTTATTCTAAGCTGTTTTGGAGGCAAAATGGCAGAGCAGAGTTAGACAGACTTAGTTTCTCATCCTGGTTTCTTATTTAACAGTTGTTCAGCTAAGCTACCATTCTCTCTTATGATTGATTTTTTTATGAGGAAAGTGTGATAATTATACATATTTTGCAGACTTGTTGAAGAATAAGATTATGTATGTAAATTGCCAAGCATAGAGTCAGATCAAATGGTAGGTGCTCAATGAATAGGAGTTATTGTAATTATTTACAAAAAACACAGTAATAGAGTGGGTTCCTAAAGACCTCATGTCTTTATAAAATAGCATTACTTTACTCAACAACATAAATAAAAAAGTCAGTGTTCTCAGAAACTCATGTAGTTGAACATTTCTCTCAGCCAAAAGAAATATATTACAGTGTAAGTGGTTGTAAATGCTATGTTCTATTTATACATGATGAAGGTGCTGTGAACTGTGGAGGCACATTTTAAATATCATGTGTGTGTGAGGGCCTTCTTGTTTCTTACCTTATAAAATGTCCTCATTTTAAATGTCTCTAAGTGCATGTAAACATGGCCCCAAACACTCATAGTAAAATAAGCAAGATCTTCTATTCCAGACCATTTTCTTTCTTTTTTTTACTGCCTTTATTACAATCCTCCAATCAGGATCTCATGTTTCATCTTGAAATCACAGAATTTTATAGCTGGAAGGGACTTCTCTAACACCCTAAATTTATAGATAAAGAAACTGCCACCTGACCTATTTAAGTGATTTGCTCAAGGCCATATAGTAAGTTAGTGTTGGAATCCTGATCTCTTGTTTCCAAGTCCAGAAAATTTTGGGAAGAGAAATGAAAACTTGTTTCAGCCATAATTAAGCTTTTTTATTTTTATTTTTTAAACTTAGGAGAGGTGGTGTTGGGGTCCTACAAAGTGACTCTCAGTATTATGCTGAAAGGAAAGATTGGTGGGGAGCCTTAGTTGTGGGTCTTTTACCTTGTACCAGAGACTGCCCTTGTGGAATTACCTAGATGGAACATACACCATTTATAATAGATATTGTGATCTCAGGTATATTCAGATAACAGTTATCCAAAGATATCAGGTTAAACCAGAAAGGCAGCATCTGGTGGGGTTCCAAGTAGTGGGATAGCAGATTCAAAGGCAGACAAGTAATAGCACCTTAGTTCCAGGGAAGCCTTGCTAATCAATGCTTGGGGAAGTTGCTTATCTTTCCTAACAGTGAATTTATAATAATACTTATATCTTATGGTTGTGCTGATGATCATGCAAAGTAATTCATAAAATGAATATATTATATTGTCTGGCATATCTTAGTCACTTAATAACTTAAAGCTACCACTATAATTCCAGGTGATCAGTCTCTTCACAGTAAGAGACTTGTTATAGGGAGATAAGCCCTATTCCTTCAGAAAGGACTGAGAGAAGTTATTAGGTTTTCAGAGTCCTAGCTCAGTCACCCATAATTTAGGATAACATCTTAGTCCAAACAAGTCTTGTGGGTACTTAGTAGATAAACCGAGGCAGAAACCTCTCCCATGAATGAGCCAACAAGGTGGATAATTAGTTTGACTTTAGCACAGAGACTATTATGATTTATGGCATATGCATGTTACCTGGATATATCTCACACTCACCAGGCTCTAAGACAAATTTCAGTGACCCTATCCTGATTAGATTTAACATTCACCAGTGGGTTTTCATTCTGGAATTTCTTAGAAAGATGACTTATTCTCTATGTCCTCAAGTAGTTAAAAAGTACTTCCAGGAAGAAAAGCTACATAGAGGCTGATTTCAATTTAAAATAAAGCATCTCTTAAGATGAGCAGAAATATCTGTTTAAGAACTTGATTACTTTAGATGGTATTGACTTTTACATCACTGAACGTGTTTCTATGATAGAAGATAGCCACCCTGTGGGGATTCTGGAATTGGATCTTAGGCCCTTAAGGTTTTATAACACTGCAGAATCTCTGGGTTTACGATCAGTGAAGTTTATGGAAATAGTGGGGGATAAAGTATGAGTAGAAGGTATAGAAGTAGAAAAGTATATATGTATTTTAAGAATGGCACATTTAATTAATTTATTATTTTTAATTTTTTAATTTTTTTTGAGATGAAATTTTGCTCTTGTCGCCCAAGTCGGAGTGCAGTGGCGTGATCTGGATCACTGCAACCTCTGCCTCCTGGGTTCAAGTGATTCTCCTGCCTCGGCCTCCCGAGTAGCTGGGATTACAGGCATGTGCCACCACACCTGGCTAATTTTTTGTATTTTTAGTAGAAATGGGGTTTCACCATGTTAGCCAAACTGGTCTTGAACTCCTGACCTCAGATGATCCACCTGCCTCTGCCTTCCAAAGTTCTGGGATTACAGGTGTGAGCCACTGTGCCCGGCCTAATTTTTAATTTTTTTTTTTTTAAGAGACAGGGTCTTGCTCTGTCACCCAAGCTGGAGTGCAATGTTGTGATCATAAGTCACCATAACCTCAAACTGCTGGATTCTAGCAATCCTCCTGCCTCATCCTTCTGACTTGTTAGAATTACAGGCATGCAGCTAATTTTTAAGCATTTTTTTTTTTTTTTTTTTAAGAAATAGAGTCTCCACCCTATTGCCTAGAGTGGTCTTGAACTACTGGCCTCAAGTCATCCTTTTGCCTCAGTCTCCTAAAGCATTGAGATTACAGACATGAGCCATACCACCCAGCCAAGAATGGCACATTTTAAATTTTAATTGGGACATACATGTCTAGGAATTTTAAGCAGTGTGATTAGACAAGCTAATCAGGATTAAATTTTGGGGAGTTCAAATGTCTAATTAAGGGATTTGGGTTTATTTTATGAAAACAAGTGATAATAATTATGATCCTCAGGATAATTCTCACAATGTTCTATAAGATCTCTGTATTTATATTTTATAGAAGACATACTAAAGTTCTGTGACTCACCCAGGGTCACACTGCTAAGTAATTGTCAATACTGGAATTCAGACTCAGCTCTGTCTGACTTCAAAGTCAATGTCATTTCCCCCTTAACATAGTGTGGACATTGTATATTCTGTCTCTTTTTCAGTGATTACTTTAAAAAACTTTAACTGTTAAATAGTTACATCTTTATGTTTGTTTCACACCTTATGAGCAAGGTTTGAACTCCACTCATTCCTCAGTTTGCATATTGTTGTTCTTCTGTATTTAGCTCCACGATGGTTTTAATTTTAACTTCATAATCAGTCATTGTGGTGGTTTGGGTTCTCCGAGAAGCAGATGCCAAGGCTGAATTACACTTGCCAGGGGCTCACTGGGAGGAATTCCTGTGGAGCAGGAAAGGGCAGGGAGACCTTACGATTGTAATGCAGGATATGACACCTGAGAAGGGACAGTAAAAGAAGGAAGATAGGGAGTGATATGGTTTGGATATTTGTTTTGTGATCTAGCATATTCTGGTGAATGTTCCAGGGGTGCTTGAGAAGAATGCGTATTGTGATGCAGGGTAGGAGGTTCTGTATATGTCTGTGAGGTACATTTATTCCATAGTATTCTTGAAGTCATGTTTTCTCTTATCTGTCTGAATGTTCTATTCGAGATTGAAATGGGTTTTTAAATGTAGTATTACTGTGGTGTTCTCTTAATCTTCCTTCTGCTCCATCAGTGCTTGTTTCATATATTTTCATAATTGCTTTATCCTCCTGATAAATTGATCATTTTGTTGTTCTGTAATATCCTTCTTTGTCTCTTGCGACAGTTTCTGACTTAACATCTATTTTTCCTGATGTAAGTATGGCTACCTCTCCCCTCTTTTAGTTGACATTTGCATGAAATTCCTTTTTTCATCCATTCATTTCCAGTCTATGTGTGTCCTTAAATTTAAAATGAGTCTGTTGTAGACAGCATATAGTTGGATTTTTGAAAATTGGAATTCAGGCACTTTATGTCTTTTTATTGGGGAGTTTAATCTGTTGACATTTAAAGTAATTACTGATAGGGAAGGACTTATTGTTGTCATTTTAAAATTGTTTTCTGTCTGGCTCGTAGCTTGTCCCCCATGTTTTCCTCTCTTGTTATATTCTTTTGTGTTTAATTGATTTTTGTAGTGACATATTCCCTCCCTCCCTCCCTCCCTCTCTCCCTCCCTCCCTCTCTCCTTCCCT
>NW_016107664.1:1416495-1446201 GCF_001604975.1 Cebus imitator
TTCCTTCCTTCCTTCCTTCCTTCCTTCCTTCCTCCTTTCTTTCTTTTCTTTTCTTTCTCTTTTCTTTTCCTCTCTCTCTCTCTCTCTCTCTCTCTCTCTCTCTCTCTCTCTCCCCTCTTCTATGGGCCTTGTGTAAAACATAACAATACATTTTAAGCTGATAACTTTAATTGCCTACTAAAACTATATTGTCTCCACCCATTTATGTTATTGATGTCACACATTACACCTATTTTATATTGTATATCCATTAACCTATTTTTATAGTCATGGTTGTTTTTTATGCTTATAGCTTTAACTTCTTTACCAGTATTAAATACATACCAATGTTACAGTATTACAGTATTCTTTGTTTGTCTATGTGTTTGTCAGTAAGCTTTATGCTTTAACACTCTTTCACATGCTATCTAATGTTCTTTCCTTTCACCTTGGTAAACCCCATTTAAGGCAGCTTTTAAATGGATATCTCTTGTAAGGCAGGTCTAGTAGTAAAGAATTCCTTCAGATTTTATCTGGAACGGTTGTTATTTCTCCTTTTTTTCTTTTTTAAAATAAAATTTTTAATTGTGTATATTTAAGGTATGCAGCATGATGTTATGGGATACATATAGAGAATAAAATGGTTACTATAGTGAAGCAAGTTAACATATCCATCATCTCACATAATTACTGACTTTTTTGTTATTATGGGAAGAGCAGCTAAAATCTACACATTTAGCATGAATCTCATATACAATACAATTTTATTATTTATAGTATTTATGTTGTACATTAGATCTCTAAACTTGTTAATCCTGTATATCTGCTACTTTGTATCCTCTGAACTGCATCTCTGGATTGCCTTCCCTTCTTCCCATACGTGGTGTACTAGTCAGGGTTCTCTAGAGAGACAGAACTAATAGAATAGATGTATATATAGAGGAGAGTTTATTAATGAGTATTGACCCACACAATCACAAGGTGAAGTCCCACTATAGGCTATCTGCAAGCTGAGGAGCAAGGAAGCCAGTTCACTCCCAAAACTTCAGAAGCAGGGAAGCTGACAGTGCAGCCCTCAGTCTGTGGTCAAAGGTCCAAGAGTCCAAAAGCTGAAGAACTTGGAGTTCTGATGTTTGAGAACAGGAAGCATGCAGCACAGGAGAAAGATGGAGGCCAGGAGACTCAGCCAGTCTAGTCCTTCCATGTTCCTCTGCCTGCTTTTATCCTAACCATGCTGGCAGCTGATTAGATGGTGCCAACCCAGGTTGAGGGTGGATCTGCCTCTCCTAGACCACCAGCTCAAGTGTTAGTCTTTGACAACACCCTCACAGACACACCCAGGAACAATACTTTTCATCATTCAATCTAATCAAGTTGACACTCAATATTAACCATCACAGATAGTAACCTCTCTTTTGTTCTGTATCTCTGTATATTTGGATTTTTAAAAATTTAGATTTCACATATAAGTGAGATCATGCAATATTTTTCTTGCTGTGTCTGACTTATTTCACTTAGCATAATGTCCTCCAGGCTCATCTAAGTTGTGGCATTTGGCAAGCTCCTGTTCTTTTTAAAAGCTGAACAATTTATATTTTGTGTAGGCACCACCATTTCTTTATCTATTTGTTTATCAATGAACATTAGATTGTTTCCATATTTGGCAATTGTGACTAATGCTATAATGAGCATGGGAGTGTAGATATCTTTACAAGGTGGTGATTTCATTTCCTTTAGGTATAGGCTCAGAAGAGGGATTGCTGGGCCATGTCCTAGTTCTATTTTAATTTGTAAAGAAATAAAGGGTATTCAATTAGGAAAAGAGGAAGTCAAATTATCTCTATTTGCAGATGACATGATTATATATTTAGAGGATCCCATCATCTCATCCCAAAATCTCCTTAAGCTGATAAGCAACTTCAGCAAAATCTTAGGATCATAATCAGTATGCAAAAATCACAAGTATTCCTATACACCAATAACAGACAAACAGAGAACCAAATCATGAGCAAACTCCCATTCACAATTGCTACAAAGAGAATAAAATACCTAGGAATACAACTAATAAGGGATGTGAAAGACCTCTTCAAGGAGAACTACAAAGCACCGCTCAAAGAAATAAGAGAGGACACCAACAAATGGAAAAACATTCTATGCTCGTGGTTCGGAAGACTCAATATCGCGCAAATGGCCATACTGCCAAAAGTAATTTTTAGATTCAATGCTATCCCAATCAAGTTACCACTGACTTTCTTCACAAAATTGGAAAAAAACCACCTTAAACTTCATATGGAACCAAAAGAGAGCCTGCATAGCCAAGACAATCTTAAGCAAAACAAACAAAGCTGGAAGCATCATGCTACCTGACTTCAAACTCTACTACAAGGCTACAGTAATCAAAACAGCATGGTACTGGTACCAAAACAGAGATACAGACCAATGGAAGAGAACAAAGGCCTCACAATTAATGCCACACATCTACCATCTGATCTCTGACAAACCTGACAAAAACAAGCGATAGGGAAAGGATTCCCTATTTAATAAATGGTGTTTGGAAAACTGGCTAGTGAGTACAGAAAGCCGAAGCTGGATCCTTTCCTTAAACCTTAAAAGGAAAACCTAGGCAATACCATTCAGGACATAGGCATAGGCAAGGACTTCATTATTAAAACACCAAAAGCAATGGCAATGAAAGCCAAAATAGACAGATGGGATCTAATTAAGAGCTTCTGCACAGCAAAAGAAACTATCATTAGAGTGAACTGGAAGTCAACAGAATGGGGAAAAATTTTTGCAATCTACCCATCTGACAAAGGGCTAATAACCAGAATCTACAAAGAACTTAAACAAATTTACAAGGAAAAAACAACCCCATCAAAAAGTGGGTGAAGGATATAAACAGACACTTCTCAAAAGAAGACATTTATGCAGTCAACAAACATATGAAAAAAAGCTCATCATCACCAGTCATTAGAGAAATGCAAATCAAAACCATATTGAGACACCATCTCACGCCAGTTAGAATGGTGATTATTAAAAAATCAGGAGACAGATGCTGGAGAGGATGTGGGGAAATAGGAATGCTTTTACACTGTTGGTGGGAGTGTAAATTAGTTCAACCATTGTGGACAACAATGTGGTGATTCCTCAAGAATCTAGAACTAGAAATATTTGACCCAATAATCCCATTACTGGGTATATACCCAAAGGATTATAAAACATTCAGTTATAAAGACACATGCACACCTATATTTATTGTGGCACTGTTTATAATAGCAATGACTTGGAACCAACCAAAATGCCCTTCAAAGATAGACTGGATAAGGAAAATGTGGCACATACATACCAGGGAATACTCTGCAGCCATAAAAAAGGATGAGTTCATGTCCTTTGCAGGGACATGGATGAAGCTGGAAACCATCATTCTCAGAAAACCGACACAAGAACGGAAAACCAGACACTGCATGTTCTCACTCATAAGTGGCTGTTGAACAATGAGAACACATGGACACAGGGAGAGGAACATTACACGCCGGGCTCTTTTGGGGGTTGGGGAACTAGGGGAGGAATTGCAGGGGGTGAGGGATTGGGGAGGGATAACATTACAAGAAATACCTAATGTAGATGATGGGGGGATGGAAGCAGCAAACCACCAAGGCACATGTAACAAACCTGCACATTCTGCACATGTACCCCAGAACTTAAAGTATAATTAAAAAAAAAAAAAGAAAAAAAGAAAGAAATATCCATAGTGCTTTTCATAACAGCTGTACCAATCTACATTTTCACCAATGGTATACAAGAGTTCTCCTTTCTCCACAATTTTACCAACATTTGTTATCTTTTGACATTTTGATAGTAGCTATCCCAATGGATGTAAGGCAGCAACTCATAGTGGTTTCAATTTGCATTTTCCTGATGATTAATGATTTTGAGTACCTTTTAATGTATATGTTGGCTATTTTTATGTCTTCTTTGGAGAAATGACTGTTCAAGTTTTTGCCTTTTAAAAATCAGATGGTTTTCTATTATTGAGTTATATGAGTTCCTTATAAATTTTGATCTTAACCCTTGATCAGATATATGGTTTGCATAGATTTTTTTTTTCCCATTCTGTAAGTTGTGGTCTGTTTTGTTTATTCCTTTCTTTGCTATACAGAATCTTTTAAGTTTGATGTAGTCTAATTTATCTATTTTTGCTTTTGTGGTCTCAGCTTTTGGTGTGATATCAGATTACTGCCTATGTTCTCTTCTAGGAGTTTTAGAATTTCTGATCCTATACTTAGGTCTTATACCGATTTTAATTTACTTTTTAAGGGATAAGATAATGTCCTGTGGGCCAGGCATGGTGGCTCACACCTGTAATCCCAACACTTTGGGAGGCTGAGATGGGCAGATCACTAGAGGTCAGAAGTTTGAGACAAGCCTGGCCAACATGGTGAAACCCTGTCTCTACTAAAATAAATACAAAAATTAGCTGGGCATGGTGGCACATGCCCATAATCCCAGCTACTCAGGAACTCAGGAGCCTGAGGCAGGAGGATCTCTTGAATCCAGGAGACAGAGGTCACAGTGACCCAAGATCACAGCACTGCACTCCAGTCTGGGCAACAGAGTAAGACTTTGTCTCAAAAAAAAAAAAAAAAAAAATGACCTGTGGATATTGAATTTCCTGGCACCATTTTCTGAAGAGACTATTCTTTCCCTATTTTGTCTTCTCTGTGACCTTGTGAAAAATTAGTTGGCAACATATGTTTGGTATTATTTAGTATATCTGGACTGTCTGTTTTCCACTGGTCTATGTGTCTGTTTTTATGCCAGTATCATAGTGTTTTGATTACTGTAGATTAGTAATATAATTTTAAATCAGGAAGTATGATGCTTCCAACTTTGTTTTCTTTCTTAGAATTGTTTTGACTATTTGGGGTCTTTTATGGTTCCATATGAATTTTAGTATTGTTTTTTCTATTTCTGTGAAGAATGCCATTGGGATTTTGATAGGAATTGTATCGAATCTGTATATTGCTTTGAGCAGTATGCACCTTTTAACAATATTAATTCTTCCGATCCGTGAGCATAGGATATATTTTCTTTTATTCTGTCTTCAATTTCTTTAAGCATTGTTTTATAATTTTCAGTGTAGAGTTCTTTCACTTCCTTGGTTAACTTTGTTCCTAAGTATTTTGTTGTTTTTCCTGCTATTGTAAATGGTGTAAACTCTTTACAGGTCAGTTTGTATTTTATTGACATTCTCAGCATTGGTTCTATTTAGATATTTTATTTTTATGCTGTCATAAATGGGATTTTAAAAAACTTCTTTTAAATTTGTTATTTGTGTATAAAATACTTATAGTTTTTGTTTTTTGAATTTATATCCTGCAACTGTGCTGAATTTGTGTGTTAGTTGTAATAGTTTCTTTTAGCTGGAATCACTGTTGTTCCCCCTCTCCCCTCCATATAGGATTATGTTATCTGCAGATAGAGCTATTTTTACTTTCTCCATTCTGATGTGGATATCTTTTACTTATTTTTCTTGTCTGACTGTTTTTTCTAATACTGTCAGTACTATGTTGAATAGAAGTGATGAGATTGGGCATCCTTGCCTTGTTTTGGATCTTAGTAGAAAACATTCAATTTTTCCCAATTGATTATAATTTTACCTATGGGTTTTTCATAAGTGAAGTGAATTTCATTATGTTGAGGAATTTCTTTTCTATAGATTTCCTCATATTTGAAGGACATTTTTGCTGACATAGTATTTTTGGTTAGAATTTTTCTTTAATTACCTTCAATACATTATCCTATTCCCTTCTAGTCTGCGAGGTTCCTGCTGAACAAACCAACTGATAGTTTTATAGAGACTCTCTTGTACATAACAAGTCAATTTTATCTTGCTGCTTTCAAAATTCTCCTTTTGTCTTGGACTTTTGACAATTTGATTTCAGTATATTCCAGTGTAGATTTCTTTTTATTTTAGTTGATTTTGGGCTTCTTGAATCTGGATGTCTATTTCCTTCTCTGAATTTGGGAAGCTTTTAGCCATTATTTCTTTAAATAAGTAGTCTATCCTTTCTCTACCTCTCCTTCTTTGTGAACATCTATGATGTGCATATGTGTTCACTTGATGGTATTCTGTAAGTCCCTAGTCTTTATTCCCTTTTTTCCTTATTTTTTCTTTTTACTCTCTTGATGGAATCATTTCCAATGACCTATCTTTGAGTTTGCTGAATCTGTCTTATGCTTGACCAAGTCTGCTACTGAATGTCTGCATTGAATTTTTCATTTCAGGGGTTGTTTTCTTCAGGTTCAAAATGTCTGTTTCTTCATTACGTGTTCTGTCTTCTTGTGGAGCTTCTTACTTTGTTTACATATCATTTTCTTGAGGCCGTTGAGTATCCTTATGATGATTATTTTGAATTATTTGTCAGGTAATTTGATATGCCTCTGCTTCTTTAGGTTGGTTTGTTAAAATTTATTCTGCTCCTTTGATTGGATCATGCTTTCCTATTGTTTTGTGTGTCATATAACTTCTTGTTGATATCCACGTTTCAAAAAGTATGCGACATATAATTGATACTCACAAGAAGTAAGATGCCATTAGGAATGAGGCAGTTGCTTTGTCCATATCTCTATTTCTATTTTATAATCTGGTCTCAGTTTTAGTCTTTATTAGACTTTCTGCCTTACTTAGTTAAGCCTAATATGGCCATCTCATCTCCACCTTCATGTTTCCTTTTGAATCTTCAAGCAGATAGAGTTGATTTGGGCCAAGTAAACCTACTGGCCAGCATGGGAATGGTGCTTTCACTATTGCATTCAACCAGCAAAGCGGTTGCATGATGTATAGACCTGCTTTTCAAGGTGTTTGGGGTGGAATAGAAATTAAACATATCTAATGTAATTGGGATAAAGAATTATAGTATTTGGGGAGGCATGCAATAAAGAATTATTTTCAGCACATTCTGCTATTGTGCTTAAAAATGTTTACATACTTTCCACCTTTATTTATAGAACAGGAATCCCAGGGAAACTGAAATATAATAATTACTCACACAGATAAATTAACTCTAAAATAAAATAGAATTCCTTGGCTACACTTGACCATTTAGCTAATATAATCTGTTATAATAGGCTTGGGGTGGGCATATACATACCACATATGTTATTATAAGTGGTTTTAGAGATACGGAAAGAATTATTGCTTTCTTCACATTGTGACCTACTAGGATGACTTACTAAATTTTTTTTTTCATGTTGCCCTAGAGGAATGTTTCTATTTGCTCTGCTGCTAACTTACTTTGGAAAAGATAACTTCCTAGTTGGTCTAAATTTTGTTGCAAACCTTACATAACACTCTCATGACCTTTATCATGGTAGATGTGCCCATGTGAGTCCAATTCTTTTAAGTAACTTGTGATTGAAAGATATGTACAGAATACTATTCAGATTGTCTCTTGTTTTTTTTTCTTGTGTTTCATAAGACTTTAATGGTTGAGGTAAATTGTGAGACCTTAATCTTCTAGCAGTTTATCATGGTTCCCTCTGTTGAACAAGCCTGGTCCTATTTTTTTCTCTTTTATAATTACAGAGAATGGTCTAATGATTTTTTCATTGGAAGATTCAGGCTGAAATTTATATCCAGATTCATGGAGGCTTGAGAAGGAAATACTTAAACCATGGTCACATCTGTGATCATTTAACCTTCTAATTATTAGTTTCCCAAGGAGAGAATGTCATAAGTCTTTAAGTATTGTAGCTTGTAATGTAGTTTTTTCTAACCATATAGTAGTAATTTATCCTTCTGGTATCTATCTTAATCTCACATGCATGTTAGATGTCTTGAGTTAGGCTTCAAGGTCTGATCACCCAGTATAAGAAGTGAGTCCTATAAAGAACAAGTCCAGACCCTGAAATATGGCAATCTCATCAAGGCCCTACCAAGTTTTGTTGCCTGCTACCTTTTCCATCAGTTTTTTTTCAGTTATAAATGTCTATACATTTTTCAGATACGGCCTTCCCCTGTGCGTTTTCTGATCCTGGAGTTGACTTGTTTTAACACTTGGTTACTCCATGAGAATTTCATCTGTTCCTATGGGTCAGCAGGGCCTCCCATAAGAACTCATTCTCCACTGAATGAGCCAAGTAGCCATTCACACTTCCCATGGTTTGCCAAGCCCAAAGATATTTTGAGACTCTGTGTATTTTAGATCCCAATGCTCTTTACAGGAGTCGAAATTTAGGTGGCAAATATATTTTATTTTCAGTGTATATCCCATTACTTGGTAGTAACTATGTGGAAAAGGGACAAAGGCTGACCCTATATGCTTCAAGGGCAACTTTTGGCCATGGTAAGAAGAATGAGAAGTACCTAATAAGAGGGAATGAGGTCTTTATTGTTCCAACTGTAGGATATACCTATAAATCCTAGTGGGAGTATATTCAGCATCCTACTTTAACTAATCTTCACCCTTAAACTTGGGTGATCATCTGTGAGGAAGGAAGTTTGTTTGGGGAATCTATTCTTAGTGTGCTTGCCTTTTTTAGTTGGTCCTTATCTTTGACTCCCTGAAACTCTCCTCTAGCATAAGCTTCCAATTTTCCCACCAAACTTTTGTATAATGTCTTGTATTCCTTGAATTGCTTAGGTTGCTGTGACAGATTGACATCGATTTAAAAAATTTACTGGATTCTAATTTCCCAGATTCTGTCTTAGATACTAGATGTAACTAGTATCTTGAACTAGAGTTTAAGTTGCTCTTATCTGATATTCAGCCACCTACCCTCCCCAGAGATCACTCTCCATGCTTCGTCTGCCTTTGTTCAATGGCTTGGGATTCTGCTTTTGCCTACATTCTCTGAGTTTTTTAAATTAACTATCTGATTCCTGTCCCTCCACCCTTTGCTTTGTTATCACAATTCCTTACATGAGAATTTGGTGCTAAGTTTCTGAGTCTCATCCTCATGGCTGGGATCCTGCAGCTTGTAGCTATACATCTCTTGGGACATTTACCTACTGTGAGTTTCAAGACTTTTTCTATCAAAATTTTTCACCTCCCACATGCCATACTTTATCTTGCTGACTGCTTTCTTTCTTTCTTTTTTTCTTTTTTGAGATGAAGTCTTGCTTTGTTACCCAGGCTGGAGTTCAGTGGCATGATCTCGGCTCACTGCAACATTCGCCTCCTGGGTTCAAGCAATTCTCCTGCTTCAGCCTCCCAAGTAGCTGTACTACAGGTGCACACCACCATGCCCAACTAATTTTTATATTTTTAGTAGAGATGGGGTATTGTCATGTTGGCCAGGCTGGTCTCAAACTCCTGACCTTGGGTGATCCTCCCACCTCAGCCTCCCAAAGTGCTGGGATTACAGGTATGAGTCACCATGCCCAGCCATGACTGTTTTCTTGAACCACACTTGTTCAAATTTTCCATACTCTGGGATGAAACTCTGCTGTCACCTGGGCCTGTATTCTAAAGCCACTTTAGGTCTAGTGGGCAGACTTAATTTCAGGGCCTCCCCTAATCTCTGTCTCACTATGTATGACCTGTGTTTTGTCATGGGTAATCCTGGACATATGATGGGCATATATGCTTGGGAAACATTATTGGCAATACACTATATGAGCCAATTTAGAATATTTTTATTGTAACTATATTTACTATTTTTTCTAGCTTGATTCTTTGCTTGTAGGTAGTGAAATATGGTGACAGCTTGACTAAAGCTCTGTTCTATAAATGCCTTTAGTCTGAGGTAAATGTAAGCTTTGTCAAAAATGATATTTTCATATATGGTACATAGATGATACAGAACTGTGATTGTTGTAGCATGTTTGAGATACAACAAAGAGTACTTAAAAATATTTCATATGCTCAAGGCATTTTTACCTTGGGGTATTCCTGAAAAATCAATATGGCTTCTTGTCTAGCATTTTTTTTGCTTAGTTTCTGTGAAGCAGTAGATGCTTTTGGTAGGCTATTTAAAATAATCTGGCTTAGCATTCTTTATAATACAGTTAATTCAGTTTCCTTAAAACCAGTTTTTGGCCCATATTCCTCAGGAAGAAAAACTCTATATGTCATTTTATATTGTGCTCAAGATACATGATAACTGCCTTCTTGAATAACAGCAGGCTTTCCTCACAAAAAAAATTTTTTATAAGAAAAATAATATCCATTAACAACATGTAAAGAATAGCAAATATGTGAGGCAGTTGCCCATTTCCCTCTTTGTCATTACCTCTACACCCAGTATCACAAATGGAGTAATTGAAAATCCTAGATATGTTTGATTGGAAGTAAAATTTAATTTATTTGAGGCACCTCAAGGATATCTGTGAGCATTCCAACTTCCCATTATGGAAGTAGCAAATCCTAGCCTGGATCTGGGGTAGGAAATCAGTATATAATGTTGCTTTCAAGGCTACTCTAGATTACCTAATTCAAAGCAAGGGCTTATATTTAGCAATGCCTTCTCAACATGGTTTTTTCCATGTAAAAAATGTCTGGCCAAAGCCAAATTGGTAGGTGAAGTTGGAGACTCCCAGGCTCATCTACCATTTGTGGCATTGTTCCATCAATAGATGACACTGTTCTTGATTTGTAAGCAGTCTGTGCCTCGTTGCCATCTGGCTCAGTGCAGTTCCAGCACCATAAGGTGAACTGAACTGTCAGCAGTAGGAAATAGTGCTCTATGTTTGTCATGATGTACTAGCACAGAACCAGAAGTCAATAACTGCTTGGCATTCCAGAAAACATTCTCATGGCAGTGAGTTAAACTTCATGGAATGTTTTTTTCCAGTGGATGATGAAGTCATTTAGCAATTGTTACCTTTTGTGGAAGAAAATCTTGTTAAAAAGTAAGTAGCCCCAGGAAGCATGGAAGTTTATGCTCTTGTTTTTAAGTAGACATACTACTAATTTTTTTACATTTTATTTAGGCCAGGGAAAATACTAGATGCACTGATAAAGTTACTTAAGGAGATAACATGGGAACTTCCAGTTGTACATTTTTTCTTTTACCACTTGATTATATGACATATTGTGTTGACATGGGCTTCTGAAATCCTTATGTTTTCATCTTTAGTCAGCTTAATAATTAGGATGTCATCAAATGAGGCTAACGTGCCTGGAAGCCCAGAAAATAAAGTGTCTGGGAAGGAGTAGAAACTTCCAGGAGCAACAGAAATTCTCAACTGACCTTCTCAATTCCCTGCCTTCACATCTGCTCCATAGTCTGCACTTCTGTATCTTCTGTGTCACGGGTGATCACATCTTCTGTGTGGAGCTGCTCTAAATAGAGAAACTAAACACGGAACCTTCATGCCCTTCTCCTTTTGTGTCTCCTAGTTTGATCATGAAGTTCTTCAGTTATCTTGTGTCATCAAATTCCTTGACCCATCATTATTTTCTCAGTCTTGAAAAAGATCTCCCTCTCCAGGAAAGGAGGTTTATTATGATAAGCATATGATGAAAATGTGCATTTCTGTTTGATCTCTCTATCAGTGAATCTTGTTGCCCCTGAATGTGCACAGCTCCTAGTGAGAAGGATCTTTCTTCAGGAGTAATACAATCTGGTCTCCTGTGAGGCAAGGCTTGGTTTTGGCCTTGTCCTTTAAAAATTCTGACGCTTGCCCTTGCTGCTGTCTCCTCACATCATTTTATGCAGAAGCAATTGTTTCTTTCCACCTGAGGCTTGAATTTCTTACAGGAGACACATTCCAGTCCTGACTGTTTACAGCCCAATTCGCTGCTTATGGTTTGAGCTCTCCCTGTGATCAAAACTCTACTAGTGGTGTGTGTGCATGGCATGTTACCACTTGGTTTGCTTTCTTTTAGAGTGAGGCAACCAATAGAATGAGTAAAAGAAAAGGAGGAGTGATTTGCAGGGTCAGTGAGGGCCTGGGAGTCAAGACCTAAGGGCTTAGAATTTACTGAGTCAGACCTAAGGGCTTAGAATTCACTGAGGAGTTCCTTTCTTGTGGGACCAAGTACAGTAGTAATTATAATATACTATTGTGTATATAAATATAATTGTGTATAGGGAGAGTTATAGAGTCCTTTCTCTATAGTGTATATTTATATATACATAGATAAACATGATCATTCAAGTCATTTCAGTGATTTTCCATTAGTTTTATGATAAATAAAATATTTCATATGGCTTCTGACTTCATCTGGCTCCCTGCCTACCTCCGCATCTTCAACCATGTTACTCTACCTCTTCTCTCTCTTGAGCTGTTGCTTCTTCCCACCATAGGTCCTTTGTGCAAATAGTTCTCCCTGCTGCCAGCAATGACCTCCTTCTCCGCTAGCTCTTTACCTAGTTATTAACTCTAGCTCTTTACCAGTTATTAACTAGGTAAAGTGAAAAATGATCTCAGAGCTGGGATGTGAGAATTCATAGTTATTAACTGGCTTCATAGCTCCCAACCAAGACAACATTAGGTCCACCTATCCCAAGATCTCATTGTTTGGGGGGCTGAGGTTGGAGGATTGCTGGAAACCAGGATTTGAGACCAGCCTATGCAACACAATGAGACTCCATCTGAGTAGTCCTAGCTACTCAGGTGGCTATGTGAGGAGGATCTTTTAAGCCCTGCAGTTTGAGGCAGCAGTGAGCTAGGATTATGCCAGTATACTCCAGCCTGGGTGACAGAGAGAGACCCTGTCTCTTTAAGTAAGATCTCATTCGGTTTTGTACTTTTCTTTTCCAGTGCCTGCAATTATTTATGTGAATGTTTGATTAATGCCTGCTGCTTTATTAGAATATATGTCTCATTTGTCTTGTCATTTTCTACCCATTGTACTTAGAGCCTAGCACATAGCAACAAATATTTGCCAAATACATGAATCAGTGTACTTTATGAACTTAGTCAAAATAATTTTAAAGGTAAGTACTGATCGTTCCTATTTTAGAGATGTAAAAACTATGGCTCTTAAATTATGTAAATTGTCTGATATCACATAGGTTAATTATTAATAAATGTCTTGGCTGGGATTCATTTTGCTATTTTATCCCCCAGGCCTTATTGGGGCAAGGTTGGCTTTTTAAGGATCTTAGTTGGACCAGACATTTTCTTCAGAGTTTCAGTGTGAAATTTAATAATTTTTTATTTGTGATATTAACATATGAAATAGGGCTTGATTTGAATACAAAACAAACCAAAAAAACCCCTCCAGTTTAAATGAACTTAGAATGTTGAAGCAAATTTTGAAAAAGATATTTTGTGTCATTAAAAATGATGACATTTAAAAATGCTTATGATATGCTGTTATATGAAAAAATGCAGTCTAGAAATTCATGTACAATAAGATATTCACGTAATTGCCTGACTAGTTCTTCTTGCCTGCTGTGGAGATAAAAGCCAATTTGCTGAAACATCAGTGTTACAGTAGAGAAACAGTTTAATAATCACAGGGACAGCAAAGTGGAAGTATGGGAGACATTCCTCAAGTCAGCCTCTCAAACAACTCGGAGTCTAGTACTTAAAGAGTAATTTGGTAGGCCGGGGAGAAGGATTGGGTGCTACTGATTAGTTGAGGATGAAATCTTAGGAGCATCCAAATTATGTTAGTACTCTGAGTGAGTTTCTGGGTGGGGGTCCCAGGACTGGTTGTATCACTTCCTTCCTATGACTCACTGGTCTGGGTAGAGTCAGGTCATTCACCAGAATGCCAAGTCTTGCCAAAGTCTGAAAAATATCTTAAAGACCAATCTTAGGAGGTTTTGACAATAGTGATGTTATCCGTAGGAGCAATTTGAAAGTTACACATCTTTGATTTCTGAAACAGTAAATCCTAATAGAAAAGTAAACAAGGGAACAATGCTGGTTATCATTTAACTATGCCATATCTTAGCAGAATTCAGGTCCCTGTCATGTTTCTCTCAAAGGTAGTTTCCTTAATAATGTAAAAGTACATACAAATAAACTAGAAAGAAGAATGGCTACCTAAGTATTAGTAGTTGCTTCTTCTGGGTAATGATATCATGCAGTTTTTTTCTATCTTGTACTTCCCCAATTTTCTATAGTGATAAAGTATTATTTTTTAAAGTTCTTATTTAAAATATGTTTATTAAATAAATACTGTAGCAGTAACAGGGAACAAATAATTATTAAAAAAAAAACTCATAATCTTACCTGAATCTTTATAAAATCTATTTGGTGATCTTTAGTCCAATTATATTCTGGGGTTCAGCTGCTATGAGTTCTTCACTTTTCAATGATCATTGACTAGTTATCTTTGCTTAAAACTATTATGTTTTCTGGTTTATTATAAAGGATATTAACAAGGATACAGATGAAGAGATATGTCAGGCAAGGTATAGGAAGGGGTATGGAGCTTCCATTCCCCTCTGGGGCATGTCATCCTTCAGGAACCTTCACATGTTTAGCTATCTGGAAGCTTCTTAAAAATTTAAACTTTCATATTGATAAAATACATATTTAAATATATGTTTGAGGCTGCAGGAAAAAATATACACTTCTTGACTTACTAAAAGGAGATGAACACCCTACAAAATATAAACTTATTGAATGTGTCTGATCCAAAATTTGGAAAAAAAACTTTTCTTCACATTATACATTCCAACACAGATTGTGACTTCACATTTACTTATTCACTTCCTACCTCATCATTCTCCACAAAAAAGCAAGCAGACAACCTGTGTAGCTTCACAGTTGTCAATGGTTCCTTGCAATACCTTGGCTCAAAATCCTTGTACCTCACTCACAGCTTTGTTGCAGATTTTCTTTGTAATTTGAGAAACACTAATGCATTGTTTTTGACGCTAACTTTACTTTTGCTGTCATGGATAAGGGAGAATGTTTAAGGGTTTATGTGATATCTCCTTAATAGCATTCCTTACCAAATCAAGCAACAATATAAATAGAATAAAACCTTGTTATAATGTATTACTTGAGATCTATTTTAGCTACCATTGTATTACCTGGAAGCAATCATTTGGTTGATTTATTATCATTTACCAACTATGTATTAATTGCCTAACATTCTTCAGATATCACTTTGGGTCTGGTAGGATGACGAAGACTAAGATTAAGACATGATGAATACAATCTCCCAGTTCCTCTCTACCAGCACTGTATAACAGAACTTTATGTGGTGATGGAAATATTCTGTGTCTGTGCTGACTAATACAATAGCCACTAGCCACATGTGGCTACTGAATGCTTGACATTTAGCTAGACTGTGGATCTGAATTGTTAATTTAATTGTTAATAACAGCTTTATTGGAATATAATTCACCCATTTCCAGTGCACAATTCAGTGATTTTTGGTGTATTCAGAGTTATACAACCATCAGTCAGTTTTAGAACATTTTCATTATCCTGACAAGAAACCCAGTATTTATTAACAATCACTCCCCATCTTTCCTCAGCTTCCACTGCTTTATGCAGCCACTAGTGTTTTTTCCGTCTTGATGGATTTGCCTATTTTAGACATTTCATATAAATAGAATCATAATATTTGGCTTTTTGTTACTGGCTAATTTAATTTTAGTTTATTTAAATTTAATGATCACGTGTAGCTAGTGGCTACCGTAAGAAGCAAGTGAAGTGAAAGACCAAAGATAGGTGCTTAAGGAATGCTGAAGACCCAGGAGAAGAACATTCTGCAGAAAGGGTATGTGCGAAACAGAGAGCTAGGAGATGAACCTGGACAGAGCCTCAAGATAAAACAGGTTCATGAAGGAAGAAATGGTTAACAGTACCAAATAATAGAGGGGTCAAAAAGTATAGTTCAGTGTGATAATAAGCATCCTGATGACAGAGGGCACTAGAATGTGGTCTTGGTGAGGAGGTGAGTGCAGGTGGCACTCCTATGTCATTACAGATGAAGGGGACAACAAATCAATTGATATTGAATTAATAACATCACTTTAGACTAAGCTTTCCATGTAGATATTTTAGAAATTAAAGTCGACTTTTGTGGTATGGTCAACATATAAATAATATTTACCTGTGTATTTATTTCTTTTAGGCTTTTAAAACCAAGGATGGCTATCTTGTAGTTGGAGCAGGAAATAACCAGCAGTTTGCCACCGTGTGCAAGGTAATCTGTAATTACTGGGTTTGGTTGATGATCTTGTACAAAGCCAGGGAAATTTCAGTTTTTCCCAGGTCATAACCAGCTTAGGCCTCCTGTGTTGGCACCTGAAAGTATAGGATTTTCATGTTTTTAAAAGATAAGGCAGAGTCTAAATTAACATTCAATGTTTTTTTTTGTGGTATCTATCTGTATTCTAAGATGAAGAATCATGGTAGCTTAAATTGTCCTAAAATTTGACCTGCCTACCAGTCCAAACAAAATGGAAAAGAAACAAATCATTTTTAAAGGGACTTTTAACACTGGAATTTTTTTCTTTTTTCCCCTTCCTCCTTCCCTTCCTGTCTTCCTTTCTTCCTTTTATTCTCTCCCTCCTTCTCTTTCTCTTTTACTGTATCAGGTTAATTGGACCCATATATAGCTAAGTTACTCCCATATTTATTTTATTTACTACTGGAAATTTTCGAACTATTTTTCAATTTAACCTTTATTTAATGAGTACCTTTCTGAAGAATTTATGTTTTAAGGTTTTAGGAATTAAGATTATATTAAAATTGTTCCTTCTCAACAAGGCCTTCAAATAAAGGCTTTGGAATCATTTAAAATAATTTATTCTTAGGGATATTCTAAACCTGTAGCATTTACTAGACTTCACAATCTCAGATCACTGCAACCTCTGCCTCCTGACTTCAAGTGATTCTTTTGCCTCAGCCTCCTGATTAGCTGGGATTACAGGTGTGTACCGCCACACCCTGCTGTTTTTTATATTTTTAGTAGAGACAAGGTTTCACCATGTTGGCCAGGCTGGTCTGAACTCCTGACCTCAAGTGATCTGCCCATCTCTGCCTCCAAAGTTCTAGGATTACAGACGTGAACCACTGCACCTGGCCTACTAGGCTTTTTCCTTTTTTAAAAAAATTTGATGTTTATGTTATTTATCAAGACTTTGGTGTTTTGTTTAGGCCTTTGGTATCCGTTCACTTTTTCTAGTTTCAATCCAAGGAATAGAATCTCCTTTTTATTTTTCTTAAATATATCCAAAGGCCTTACCTGTTGAGAATTTTTTTGAGACACAATCAGTTTTTGTACTAAATTTTACCATGAGCTTTCTGTGTAATCAAAGATGCCTATAAAATTCTGAATCTCATTTGTTGTAGTTAACTTATTATATACAAAAATTATTTATTACTGTGCCTCTTATGAGAAGTTAGGGAGCAGAGCTAAAAACCACAGCAAAGGAGTGGGAAGGACCATGGAGAGGGTGACAAGTGGAGATAGTTCTGATTGCAGGAAGGGCTGAAACATCTGAGTCGGGAAAGAGGGGAGCCTTTTAAATGGTGACTCTGAGTAAGTGTAGGGAAAATCAATTCAAACATTTGATCTGGGATCAAAGAATCTTTATTATGAACGGTCAATGTTAAAAATATGAAACATACGGAAGCTGTTGCCTGTGAAGTCATTTGCGTACTCTAACTGCAGAGATGTAAAAGCCAGTTCATTGCTATAAACGAGTACAGATTTTCTTCCTGGGCCATATGTTTTGGAGTTTTCTTTCTCTAGAAAGTGGTGGGGTTGGGGGTGGGAGGGCCAGGCAGTGAAAATTACTGGTTGACATACTCTTTACTTTTGAAAATAACTGTACTGAGTTCTTTTTAGTTTTGATTCATTACTGCGGATCAAGTTAGCACTTTTGAATTTCCTCATAAATATCCATAAGAACAGTTTTCGACAAAGGTTCTTATTTCAAAGCAGAATATTTGCCAGAAGTTTTGGTGCTGAAATATGACTTATTGTTTTGGTGTGTTATAACACATTTTTTATAAAGGAGACTATCAGAGGGCCTTAAGAATGGCACACTTGACCTTGCTTTTCCCATATGTGAGTTAGGAATGATAATCCCTGTTATGAGCCGTTAAGCCAATATCTATAAAACTCTTTGAGATTCTCAGAAGATTTATGTGTACAGAATTCTCAAGTTATTTACATTATTAACTAGGCATCCTGTGGAATGTTGCAATCTGATTGACTTTTTCAAATCTTTATAATTATGTCCTTACATGTAAACTTGTCCTAAAAACCTTCTTACCTAAGAAAAATCTTCTGTTCTTCCATTCTGAAGCAAGGTTTTCCGCCCTTCCCGGTCATGGGTATTGTGTGGATTTCTTCTAAGCATTTTTTTTCACTCAGATTTATTATTACCTAGAGCCTTGTTATTCAAACTGGGCTTATAGAGGATGAGGTTCCCAGTTCTTCACAGCGAGCCCCTCAAAACCATTATTCTGTCAAGAACGCTCCATCCGAAAAGATGGGGCAGCTTTACTTCCTGGGGAGAAATGTGGCAGCACTGCCTGTGACAAATGAGTGGAATTGACTTATGCCTACTCTCTTTCCAAAATAGAATTGATATAGTGATAGACTGATACTTCTTGGGGAGGAGATGTATTAGTGAACTTTCATTGTAAAGGGTTGGAGTGGGAGCAAGAATGTTGGATTCAAGCCTGAGGGTCCAGATAATCTTCTTGTGTATAAAATGAACTTTGTTCGTGACAAGTCCTACTTAATGTTCCTTACCAAGATACAGCAAAGTAGGAAAGTAAACATATGTAAGCTATTTTAAGCTGATGGATGCCACCCCTAATGGTTATTCCTATATGAAGTATTGAATATTGACATCCTTTCAAAAGTAATGTAGATTCAAGAATTCTTTTATTGGAGAGAATATACACTGGTTCTCAATGTAGTATGCATAGGAATGTCCTTTAGCCCAATTCCCAAAGATTTTACTTTAGTATGTCTGGGGTGAGGTAGAGGAAACTTCAATTTTAAGAAGCATTGTAGGTAATTTTGAAGCAGGTTTTTAGACTACCCGCTCCAAAATATAATATATCCAAGGTATAATGTTTAAAGCCTACTATAAGTCTTGTCATTAGGCAGGTGAACTCTGTCAAGGTCCTCAATCTTTTCTAAGCATCTGTTTTCCTATGTTTAAAATGAAGATTATAATATATACCTATATACAACTTGGGAGTTTGGTAAGTGTTAGAGAAGTAAAGCACTTAGAATAGGCGTTGTTCATATGCACTTAATAAATGGCATCTATGAAAATTAGATGTGATGATTCTGGTTCTGGGGAGGATAGAGTAAACATACCTTTCCCTGTCTCTTACCCCAAGCATGGTGACCATACCTGAATAGAATTCAAAGTCTTTTAATACGTGCTCCATGGATTCATGGAGCACGTATTAAAAGACTTTGAAAAGTAAATAGTAAGAGACTTGGGGAGAACACCCGAATTTGAAGTACCTCTAACTGGCAGTCAACTTACCAGCTTTTTCCTCCAGTTATTCCTTCGCTTGAGTATAGTTGAACCTGAAACCTGGAAGTGAGCACTAGGCAACACAGCAGATATCCAGGAAATGCTCTTTATTCCTGGTGCAAAGAACATGAAAAAGTAAGCTGTAATGTCAGAGGGAGTGTGGAAGTAGTTTATTTCCCCCTTCTTTCCATTTTCTTATACCCTAGACCCCAAGTAATCCTGTATTGGAAACAGCAGATGAGCAGGAGCCAACTCTGAGAAAGAGAAACTTTCTTCATTGCTGAGCTGTGATCCCAAAGAAACGATTGAATCCCTGTTGCTTTTTTCCCCTCCGTCCTCTTATTGCATGGCCTGTGCCCTGAAACTACTGGGGAATGGGATAACTAAAGCAGGAGCCCCAGGGAACTGGAAAATGCTATAGAGATTGCAGAGAGAAAATCTTGACAAAGCAATCCTTGACGTTGTTTATGAACTCCTGGGATCATCCCTTACTTGCATATGCACTAATTTGGTCCTAATCAGCATACCAAAGATGATAGGAACTGAATTAATAAGTAGACAACTTCCCAGGTTGTCACATGACCATTAGGTTTGGCACATACAAGTCAGACTCAAATGACACTGCAAAGGCTTTGAAAACTTAGTCAACATGAGAATCAAAGCACATTGAAAGTGGGTTAGAATTTGCAGCCTGAATGTAACCAGGTCTATTGTCTGCTAAAACAGCAAGAGTAACAATTCTCCTTAGAATTTAAATGAGACACAGTGGTTCATAATATAGTTATGTTATAGTTCAAAATGTTCAGGATACAGTCCAAAATTACTCGGCATACAAAGAACCAGAACTTGTGTGAGAAAAGGCAATCAATAAATGCCAATGTGAAGATGACGCAGATGTTGGAATTAACTCACAAAGATGTTTATATAGCTATTATAACAATGCTCTAATAAGCATCACAAACACTGTTTAAATAAATGGGATATAGAAATATTCAGCAAAGAAATACAAGGCATGAAGAAGAACCAAAGGGAAAATTTAAAATTTAAAATTATAATAACCAAGAAAAAAAATTTCACCTCACTAGTTGAGCTCAATATTGCAATGAAGATAACAAGGAACTCGAAGATAGATCAATAGAAATTATTCAATCTGAACAATAGAAAGAACAAAAGATAGCTCCTTCTTACTCAAAATAAGAAAGAACAGATCTTCAGAAACATGTATGACAATAACAAGGTCCAATATTTATGTCACTGGAGTCTCAGAATGAGGGGAGAACATGTACATGCTGAAAAAATATTTGAAGAGGTAACAATTGTATATACCAAATTTGGTAAAAGTTAAATGCCCATAGATTTAATAATTTTAGTAAACCATAAATGGGATAAACTGAAAAAAATCTATATGTGAATATATAATATGTCCCTTAACAACAGGTATATATCCTGAGAAATGTGTCAGTTGGTGGTGGTATGTGAATATCATAGAGTATACTTACACAAACCTAGATGGTATAGCCTGCTACACACCTAGGCTATATGGGATAGCCTATTCCTCCTAGGCGATAAACCTGTACAGCATGGTATATGTTATTGCACTCAATACTATAGGCAATGGTAACACAATGGTTAACACAAAATCATCCAGAAAGATAACCTAGAGAAAAAAACAATGTATTATCTATGGGGGAACAGTGACTCAATTAACTGCATATTTTTTTTTTTTTGTCAGAAATTAATGCTCCCAGGTAGAAGTGGCACAACATGTTTAAAAGGCTGAATGGACAGAAATGCCAACCTAGATTTCAATATCCAGTAGCAATATCCTTAAGAAATGAAGGTTAAATAAAGTCATTCTACATAAAGGAAAACTAAGGGAATTTGTAGCCAGTTGACTTGCTCTAAAATAATTTTTCAAGGAAGTTTTTCATTTATAGATGGTAAATCTTTTCAGGAAGAATCTGGAAACATCAGAAATGAAGGAAAAGTAACATAAATAGTAAATATCTGGGTGAATATAATGGTCTATTCTTTTCCTAGTGAATTCTTTGAAATATTTGATGGATGGAAGCAAACATTAAGATATTATCTGATGGGATTTTCAGTGCACGTAGATTCAACATACAGATATATGCAACATAAAATTGGGAGAGTAAAGGGACCTATATTGTAGTAAGTTTGCTATATTCCACTTGAAGTGGTAAAATTTTGATTATAACTACAATGTGAAAAGTATATGCATTATGATCCCATAAGCGGTCATTAAACATATACGCAAAAGTATAGCCAAAATCAAAATAGGTAAATGTAATAGTAACAACTCTAAAGAAGACCAGAAAGGAAAACAGAGGAATAAATAGAAAAAAAAGAATAAACTGATAGATGTAAGTCATTAAAAATATCAATAACATTAAATGTGAATAGTCTAAACACATGAATTAAAAGACAGAAGTTGTGAGGAAAAAAAAAATGACCCAACTCTTTGCTGTCCAATTCATATTTGAAATTCACTTCAAATATAATGATACTGTTAAACTAAGATGATGGAAAAATATACAAACACAAACAAAAGAGGCAAACACTAATGAAAGGAAAGCTGGAGTGGGGCAATATTAACTATGGACCAGTTTTTGTCATCTCAGAAAACTTGTTTGCAACAAATTATTGTGCTAGTACTTATTTAACATTTGTACGGGCAGAGGGAATATCAGATGATCTGAATTTGTAGAGAAATTGTGAAACCTCACATTTATTTCACAAGAGATGTTGCCTTTTCCTTTATTTAAAAACTAGATTCCAGTTGTTCTTATACTACAAGTGATTCTGTTTCTGCATCTTCCTCCATATGCAAAGAACTTTTATTTCAGTACAGAGTTATCAAATTTTCAGTTATACTGGCTGCCATTTTAAATTGCAATTGAACTTAACATGTGTTGTATCAATAATGCACATAAAGTGATGGCAGTGTATATGAACATTATGACTTACAGGCAATGACAACTTTTCCTAATTTCCTCCTGACAAACAGCTCTTTCAAAAGGCCATATCACTTTTAAGAAGCAACTACATTTTAATTTATTTATTTATTTATTTTTGAGAGGGAGTCTCACTCTGTTGCCCAGGTGGGAGTGCCGTGGCATGATTTTGGCTTGTTGCAACCTCTGACTCCTGGATTCAAGTGATTCTTTTGTCTCAGCATCCTTTGTATCTGGGATTACAGGTACCCACCATCATGCTGGCTAATTTTTATATTTTTAGTAGAGATGGGTTTCACTGTGTTGGCCATGTTGATCTTGAACTCTTGACCTGAGATGATCCACCTGCCTTGGCCTCCCAAAGTGCTGGGATTATAAGTGTGAGCCACCATGCCTGGCTGCAACTAAAAGGTGATTTTAGACATAATGGAATAAGGCAGAGGCATAGAATAATGTCTGAAATATCATATACCTGAAAGTTTTCACATTGTTTATCTATGACCTTGTCAGTTGAAGAATATGTTATCAGCATTTGGGCTATACCAGTGAACAAAACATTCAAAATACTTTGACCTTGTGAAGCTTACATTCTAGCAGGGCAGGCAGATAAGAAGTAATAAACATAATAAGTTATGTTAGGTGATAAATATTATGGGAAAAATGGGCAAGGGAAGAGGAAATCAGGGGAGTCAGTGTTGTGTGGGGTGGAGTGGCTTGTGGTGGGGATAGGGTAATCAGGGTAGTTGCATTAAGAAGTTCAATTTTAGATCTTTCCTTGCTTCTCCTGTGGACATTTATTGCTCTCTATTTTCCTCTAGACACTGCTTTAAATGTGTCCCAGAGATTCTGGTATGTTGTCTCTTTGTTCTTGTTGGTTTCGAAGAACATCTTTATTTCTGCCTTCATTTCGTTGTTTATCCAGTCAACCTCTTCAAGGAGAACTACAAACCACTGCTCAACGAAATAAGAGAGGACACAAACAGTTGGAGAAACATCCATGCTTATGGTTAGGAAGAATCAATATCATGAAAATGGCCATACTGCCCAAAGTAATTTACAGATTCAATGCTATCCCCATCAAGCTACCAATGACCTTCTTCACAGAACTGGAAACAATCACCTTAAACTTCATATGGAACCAAAAGAGAGCCTGTAGAGCCATGTCAATTCTAAGCGAAAAGAACAAAGCTGGAGGCGTCACACTACCTGACTTCAAACTATACTGCAAGGCTACAGTAATCGAAACAGCATGGTACTGGTACCAAAACAGAGATATAGGCCAATGGAACAGAACAGAGGCCTTGGAGGCACTGCTACACATCTATAACTGTCTGATCTCTGACAAAGCTGACAAAAACAAGCAATGGGGAAAGGATTCCCTATTTAATAAATGGTGTTGGGAAAACTGGCTAGCCATGTGCAGAAAGCAGAAACTGGACCCCTTCAAAAACCTTACACTAAAATTAACTCCAGATGGATTAAAGACTTAAACATAAAACCTAACACCATAAAAACCCTAGAAGAAAACCTAGGCAAAAACCATTCAGGACATAGGCATAGGCAAGGACTTCATGACTAAATCACCAAAAGCATTGGCAACAAAAGCCCAAATAGATGAGTGGGACCTAATTAAACTCCAGAGCTTCTGCACAGCAAAAGAAACAATCATTAGAGTGAATCAGCAACAAACAGAATGGGAAAATTTTTTTCAATCTACCCATCTGACAAAGGGCTAATATCCATAATCTACAAAGAGCTAAAACAGATTTACAAGAAAAAAACAAGCCCATTCAAAAGTGGGCAAAGGATATGAACAGACATTTTACAAAAAAGGACATATATGAAGCCAATAAACATATGAAAAAATGCTCATCATCACTGGTCATTAGAGAAATGCAAATCAAAACCACATTGTGATACCATATCACTCCAGTTAGAATGGTGATCATTAAAAAATCTGGAGACAACAGATGCTGGAGAGGATGTGGAGAAATAGGAACACTTTTATACTGTTGGTGGGAGTGCAAATTAGTGCAACCATTGTGGAAGACAGTGTGGCAATTCCTCAAGGACCTAGAAATAGAAATTCCATTTGATCCGGCAATCCCATTACTGGGTATATATCCAAAGGATTATAAATCGTTCCATTATAAAGACCCATGCACACAAATGTTTATTGCAGAACTGTTTACAATAGCAAAGACTTGGAACCAACCCAAATGCCCACTGATGATAGACTGGACAGGGAAAATGTGGCACATATATACCACGGAATACTACGCAGCCATAAAAAAATGATGAATTCGTGTCCTTTGTAGGGACATGGATGATCCTGGAAACCATCATTCTCAGCAAACTGACACAAGAACAGAAAATCAAACACTACATGTTCTCACTCATAGGCAAGTGTTGAACAATGAGAACACATGGACACAGGGAGGGGAGCATCACACACTGGGGCCTGTAGCAGGGAACTAGGGGAGGGACATTGGGGGGTGGGAAGTTGGGGAGGGATAACATGGGGAGAAATGTCAGATATAAGCGATGGGGAGGAAGGCAGCAAACCACATTGCCATGTATGTACTTATGCAACAGCCTTGCATGTTCTTCACATGTTCCCCAAAACCTAAAATGCAATTAAAAAAAAATAATATATATATATATATATATATATAAAAGAAGTTGAATTTGAGCAGACTCAATGAAGGAAAGGAGGAGCTAGCCAACTAGATGTCTGGTCGAGGATGTTCCAAGCAAAAGAATAGCTATTTTTAAACTCCTGAGGCTGAAGTGAAATAGACATGTTCCTGGTCCAGCAAGAAGATGAAATGACTGCAGCAAAGAGCAAGGGAGGAGAGCATGGTAAGAGGTGATGTTAGAGAGGTAATAGTGCCATATCTTGTAGAGCCTTTCAGGCTATCTTAAGGATTTTGGTTTTTGCTGTAAGGGGAGCATTAGATGATAGGCATGTTAAAACACTGACAGTTTTTATTATCATGGATCTTCATTTTTTTTCCCTCTTTTTAGAAAATGTGTGCCACTCCGTTTAATGGCATTTTTTTATTTTCTTTTTTTCATTTTTGCCAATGTCTCTTTATTTTTTTTTGCAGAGCCCTCCTTCCTTTCTTTTTTGAACCAATATATGCTTTTAAAAACTTTCTGGCCAGGCCAGGCTCAGTGGCTCATGCCTGTAATCCCAGCACTTTGGGAGGCTGAGGTGGGTGGATCATTTGAGGTCAGGAGCTCAAGACTAGCCTGACCAACATGGTGAAACCCCGCCTCTACTAAAAATACAAAAAAAATTAGCCAGGTGTGGTGGTGCGTGCATGCCTGTAGTCCCAGCTACTCAGGAGGTTGAAGCAGGAGAATTGATTGAACCTAGGAGGCAGAAGTTGCAGTCAGCCGAGATTGTGCCACTGCATTCCAGCCTGGGCAATAGAGTGAGACTCCATCTCAAAAACCAAACCAAACCAAAACAAAACATTTCTTTTGGGGGAAACAGTACCTAATTCGAATACTTCACAATTATTTTGTGATTAATATGTCAAGCACTTTATCCCAGGCAGCACTCTTTTTTAGATCCAAAGTAATAGTTACGATCACAGTCCTTGAAGCTGTCTCTCTAGAAACATTTTGAATGTTAGCTGCCATAGCTGAAGATGGAAGGATAATTACTTTGGCCAACAATTTCACACCATCTTTGAAACAGAAAAGAAGTCCAATAAGTCAAATACAGAGGACACATGGGCATTTCAGTTACCCTTGAGTGTGGTCACTGTGTAATTTTTTGTTGCTGATGGTGCTTTTTAGATGAGGCCAAGTTTATAAATTTAACCTGTGACTTATTGATGACATTTGTTTTTTTCTTGAAATGACTTATTCACTCCTAGGGAGAGAGGGTGTCTAAATGCTGGACAAGGCATGAGGCCAATTCTTGGATCAGGTGTCATGAGAGGGAGGTTTCTAGAAAGGGTGCTGTAAGTGGTGTTGCTTTTTAAAATCTGGAAGAGTAATGCTGTCTTTATTATTCCTAAAGGAAATGAATAAGTGGAACATGTGAAAGAGAAATTACACCACTGAGATGGTCTCTTTACACTGGGGAATCTTCTTCACTTCTCTCTCCTTTGTAAGATGATTAATAGATTGATTTTGTTTAAACTGTGGGAAATAAATGAAACCGTTAGATATTTATATTGAAAGCAAATACATTAATAAAGGCAATGAAGCTTTCTGTAGGCTGCATGGCCTGCCCCCAGGCTGTAAATGCTCCTTCTGACTTTCCAACGCAACTGCCAAGCACTGCCTCTACACAGTCTTTTAAAACTTTTCCATTCCAAATCCACTTGGTACTTCATTATGGCCTTGTTAATGTTGAACGTTGTCCAAAGGGACTTGCAAGATAGATTTTCCCTTTTATTGAGGAGGAGCAAAAGAGGAGGGCTATAAAAGCATTTCTAGTTGGTATTACCTCCGGTAGATACATTAATAAAAAATAGTCATGCTTCTATAGGAAGAAAATCTTTTAATTTGCTATTGTTTAAATGATGAGAATTTGGGCAAATGTATTTGCTTTTACTTTATTTTAGCACCTTTTAGAACATTCTGCATAGGACAACCTGGAAGATCACTGTATTTTATTTATATGTGGAGTAAGTAAGTGAATATATTCACAAGGTACCCGTTGACTGTGTATAAGATGCATGCAGACATGCACTTATGATATTGGTTTTTAGAATTTGGTCCATTTTACCCAAGTTAGCATCTCTCTCCCTATTTCCTCCAACAAGACTTTCTCTATGGGGATCAGAAAACATGTTTCCTGTGTTCTCATATTTAGCATAAGACTTATGGGGGTCTTTTGCAGCTCTCCAATGTGTAAGAATATTTGCTTAAATGTAGTAAAAGCCTCTTAGAATGACAAACCCTTTCACCAGCATGATCCATCCTAATTGTGTGTTTGTTACCTCTACATGTCCTTGTTGAGAAGCATAAAGACCAGCAAGGAATGTTCTTGAGAAGGGAGATATAGGACCTGAAAACTAGCACCTACAGGCAGGTACAAGAACAACTTCTATCTTATACTTGAAAATTGTGTTTCCCTTTTAGATCTTGGATTTGCCTGAGCTGATTGATGACTCCAAGTATAAAACTAACCACCTTCGGGTACAGAATAGAAAAGAGCTTATTAAAATATTATCTGAAAGGTAAGTTTGGATAGTGTATGCATCCATTTAAGAATTAGTATGTAATAAGCATTTATCTGGTGTTTTGTTAGTTTTATTCTTGGCTTATCTGAGATCAATTTGTAATTTTCTTCCATTTTACAAAGCTGGCTAGTGGAGAGATTTCAAAGCTGTGGGTATTTTGTTTGTTTGTTTAGAAGCACTTGAGCACATTTTATATGATTTGTTACATACTGAGTCCTAACAATGATATAAATAAGAGAGTCACCGTGACTTGAATTAGGTTGTTTCTCTGTGTCCTGTAGCTGTTTGGGTTTAGTATATCATAAATATAACAACAACACCAATAACAGTAATAATTTAACATTATTTCATACTTTCACTGTGTTAAATGCTTTAGATACATTATCTAATTTAATCCTCATACTCATCCTGTGAAGTAAATTCTGTTATTTCCATTTTACATGTAAGGAAAGCAAGGCAAAGAGAGGTGAAATCAAGAGTTGGTTTGCATTTCTGAGCCATTCCTGTGAATCATGATGTTATTTCTGGATCATTGCAAATGCCACATTGAGTTATGGGTCATAAAAGATTAATGTTAATTAAGTAGATTATTTGATTTCCAAGTTTTTCCATTAATGTTAGGTTATTCTTTTGTAATATCTGTGCCATTTTTTCACATTTGTCTGAAAAAAAGTAATTATTCTTACTTTTTCATGTCACTTTCACTGTTTGTTTGTCTTTATATGTCTTCTCAATATGTACAAATAGGCTTTGTGGCTTTTATGGATCTAAATGCCCTCATTAACTTTTCTTTTATATTGAAAATTTGCTCTCATCATGCCAATAAATTAGACAATTTTGTTCAAATACCATATCTAGTCTTTTGAAAAGGCCCATGTGTTTCTATGTAGTACACATCAAAGTTATAAGAACTAAAATTCTGTTATTGTTTTTATTTCTGTGTGTTTGTATTTGGGGATGGCTGCAGGAATATCTGAGTCAACATTTATCTATTTTCTCTTTCCTAGATTTTAAATACTTTTGTAACTTTAAACACTTTTGTAATTTTAAATATTGCCTGTATCTTGTCCATGTGCCAAATGCTCTTCACATCAATAGGGGCTGTGTGTGTTGGACTGATAGACACAGAATCGGGGAAGGAGAACTGGGTGCCCTTTCCTGGTCTAGTTAAATATAACTCTGATTCTACCGCAAAGCCCCAGAGCCCTCAATGATTAACCTTTCTCCACATGTGAATTGCCCATTTATTTCTACTTTTTGCCTCTTTGCCTCTCAAGCATTTGAAATTCATTTAGTTAATTGATAAAACTTTTCCTTTCACACCATGTTTACCAAATTTCAATAATAGACACTTGTGAGAACCTTATCAGAAGCTCTTTGATAATCTGAATAAATCATGTCCATGCTGTGAGAAGAGATCCCAAGAAAAATAAGATACCTAGGTAGGTTAGGTTTCCTATGTGTCAAAACTTTCATTCCTTACTAAATTCTGTTATAGAATTCAACTGTGAAATGACTTTTAGTAGCATCTGTAACATATTCATTTCCATTTTCCCCCTTTGAGGTGAATGAAATAATCTACAACCTTCTTCTTTCTATTCTTTTATACACAGAAGTTTCAGCATTTTGGTATCCATAAGATTGTTATGTATTTATTCAAACTGAACAGTAAGTAAGGAATCAACATATAAGGGAGAGATGGGGTATAGTCCTAGGAGAGGAAATTTTATAAGGAGGTCACATAATCATTGGTACTGCTCTTAAAACACAAACCACAGATAGGTCCTTTGGCTGCTTGGAGGCCACGTTTGTGCTCTCTTCTGCTACTGTGCTGATATTTTTTGGTACTTTCTTATAGGTTGCAGTTCTCCAAGTCTCTTCTAGCACATGTCTCTTTTCCTCCAAGGTGGTTCAAATAGTGATGACCTGGGAAAATTAGAATTAGAATATTGATTCATTTCAGTTTATAAGCTTATCCTTTATTTTTCTAAATAAATAGCTCTGGAATCATTAATACTGCTTAGTGCTTAGCTTTGAGAAGAGTCTGTGGATTCTTTAAAATTTGTCATTTACAAATCGTTCTACTATAAGGACACGTGTACACGAATGTTCATTGCAGCACTGTTTACAATAGCAAGGACCTGGAACCAACCCAAATGCCCATC
>NW_016107664.1:1446596-1478880 GCF_001604975.1 Cebus imitator
TAAAATTTGTCATTTTCATTATATGATTCTATGTTTTTCCAGTATTCAAAAATGTTAGTGGTGCTCCATAAATTACAGGATTAGACCTAGCCTTCAGTCTGGCATGCGGAGTCTTCCATAATCTCACATCACCTTTCCTGTCCACTCCTCTTCTAACGTGTTTCTGAAGGAAGCCCCTGCTATAACCACCCTCCCAATTGGCTTAGTTTCCTCTCTGAAATGCTTCTCAGAATTACCACTTTTCTGAAATTTAGTCATGCTTCAAGGCCAGTTCTAGAACCCTCTGCTCCCAGGCAGATGATAGCACCTTTAGGAAAGAAGGTTGTCCTTTTCATGCCTTGTCAGTTGTCAAACAGAAGCACAATCAATGTTGGTTGTCATAATGAATGATACTGCTCCAGGGCCTGCTCAGCATTCTCGTCTTGCTCAGCACACTCATTGTACAGCCACCTCAGAACCTGCAGTCACTTTGTTTCGTAATGACAGTGTTACATTAGCTCACAGCCACAAAAAGGAACCAGGGAGAAAGGAGGGAGTGGAACTAACCTTTGATGGGTGCCAAGTACATGCCAGATAAGTGGTATTATTCCCACTTGATATGAAAATTCTGACAGTCAGGGAGGTAGTCTCCAGGTGAGGCACATAGTGAATAGTTAGAAATGGGATTCAAAAGGCCACACCTTTTCCATCTCTTATATTGCCTCCCTGAAGTGGCACGTGAAATATGACTGTGTTCTTCTTTGTTTATGTGCTCAAGAAATATTTATTGAGCACTTACTGTGTAGTAGGCACTGTTGCAACCATTGGGGATAGAGAAGCGAATGAAATAGACAAAGCATATCCATGAAAAATAATGCAGGCCAGGACAAGAAAGAATGCCAGAAGTTGAGTGTGAAGCTGGCTTTTTCACTTAGCCTGGTCAGAGAGGGCTTCTCTGTGAAAGTGACATTTGAGCAGAAGCCTGCAAGAAATGAGAGAAAATGTCTGAGGGAGGCTGGCAGACATCTGGGAGATGCATTCCATGCAGAGTTTATGGAGCAACTCAGAGGACAGTGTGCTTGGATCTGAGAGAGCAAGAGAAGAGGAGTGTTAAGTTGGTTCAGAGAAATTGAGGGCCTATGGCAGGCAGATCATGTTGTGAAATCATGAAAACCTTTATGACAAAGTAGTTTCTTAAACTTGTGAAATAAAGAATTTTTTTGGAGGAGGGCATAAAATGGATTGGCTTATTAGCAATTCTTTATTCCCTCTAAACTGAAGAGAGAGTCTCAAGGGAGTGTTATACCTAGTAGAGGAGAGGTCAAACATTCTAGCAACATGGAATCAGGAAGAACCCATTTCTCACCTGGAGAGACCAGAGGGCCAGGTTGAAATGATCTATGCTTCTCCTCCATATATTCAGTATCTCCCTTATTCAACAAGCATTTATCAAACACCTATTATGTGCCATGAACTGTTCTGAGCACTAGGAATATAGCAGTAAAACACAGTCAAGAATCCCTGCTCTCCTGAATTTTCATTTGGTAACAGTTGCAGACTTTTTAGAAGACATAATTCTTTTTGGTGGTGCTGGTTTTTGAACTCTTCCTTAAAACATTTGTTTTGTTGAGCCTAAGAAGTTAGTTTTCCATATTTTTTATAATAACCACTTTTACAAAATTTTTCTTTTGCAAAAGTATTGCAGCTATAGGCTGTTCCTGTTACTCATTTATTGTATTTTTTCAATATGTTGATATACATGCTCTAGTTTTTTAAATGTGGTTTGCAAGTCATTTCCATAGTAAAAACATATTTTTAGTAATAGTAGCCACTCACAGGTAATTAACTTTAGCATATTAGTCTATCATGTTTTTGCCTGTTGTCTTCTACTACACCTTACATCACAAGCACGTTTTATTAATACTTACAGACACTTTCCTTGCCTGATATTTTTATTTTAGAAAAATCTTTAAAAGATGTAAACATGTGGACGGATTCATGAGAGTGAATTTGCATAGCAGATAACTTTAAAAACAAACTCTAGGAATGATGAACTCACTGTATTTTAAAAAGGTCTCTTATCCTTTACAACCAATTTGAAGACAGTGAAAACAGAAGCACTTTTGGATTTTTACAAAGTTGGCTCTTCTGAATATACACATGAATTTCCTATTGTGTTTCAAAATCTTCTTTTCAAAGTACTTTCCCTGAGCAATTTTTGAGCATTCCCCTCTCTGTCTCTTGTAAGCATTCATTTATATTTTTTAGAATCAGGTGATTCTCCTATGAAAAGTACAGGCTTTTTTGGAAGTATCTACCAGAGTTGTCAGTCACTTACTTCACTTCTCTGTTATTCTTGCTAAGAACAATTTGAAGCTACTCTCTGAGGGCAGTCAGCCTCACTCAGGACGGCAGCTGCCTGTTTTGGTCATCAGCTGCATTTTCCACAGCCAGCACACACAATTCCCCTCCAATGCTCTCAGGTGTTACTATTCCCCAACCAGGGCTGTGAGCAAGTCTTTTTTATTAATCTAAAGGTAAAAGACTTTCCCCTGGAGTTTGCCATTTTATCCAGGGTGTTGCAGAAAGTATGTTTACCCAGCTGCTAACATTGAAAACTAGGTAAAACTCAATCATGTTAAAAAATCCCTAGCTAAAACAGAAGAGGAGATATAATGGAGACTAATCCAGCGCCAGATAAAACAATCCCCTTCTTTGCAGCACTAAGGAGCAACCAACTCTTAAACCTGTGCTACTCACACACCAGATCAGCATTTTTGCAATAGTTAGGACCTCAAGAGAGATACTGCAAGTTGTGAATTGAAACTAGGAAGAGAAGGATAAAGATGATATATTAGTGTTAGGGGAGAAATAATAGGAAGACATGCAATGAGGATGAAGGAGAAGAGAATTGATTGAGAAAATAGACATAAAAATTATTTTATTCCCTCTCCCTTCCTCTCTTCGCCAACATTTATTGGCCACTGACTGTGTACCCTTGTCTGCAGATACAGAGCTGAAAAACGAAGCCTGGGCTCTTAAGGGGTTCATGATCTAATTAGGAAAATAAACACAGAAAGCCTTGATTTCAGTAGAGTGTGGGAAGGACTAGGGTAATCATATGCACAGTGTGCTGGGGAGACCAGAGAAGGGGCAAATCCTTCAATCTGGGAAGTCAGGGAAGGCTTCCTGGAGATGGTGCTATCTAAGATAAATCCGGAAGTACAAACAGAATTAGGCAGGTGAAGGAAAAAGTTCAAGAAGGAAATATTGATGTGAGTGTACTTTTATAGCATGAAAATAAAATCATGGGAGAAGAAAAAAAGTACAGATGGTCCCCAAATTAACAATTTTGTTTGACTTACAATTTTTTAAATTTACCATGTGCTTAAGTGATACACATTCATTAGAAACTATACTGTGAGCCTGGACAACATAGCAACACCCTGTCTCTCCAAAAATTAAAATTAAAACCTGGTGGCATGTGCCTATAAGTCCCAGCTACTCTGGGAAAGAAACTATACTGTGAGTTTGGATCTTTTTCCAGGGTAGCCATATATGCAGTATAATACTCTGCTGTGATGCTGCATGGTGGCAGTGAACTGCAGCTGTCAGTTTGGTAGGTTAGGTATATTAAACGCATTTTTGACTTATGATATTGACAACTTATTGATAGTTTTATTGGGAGATAACACCATCATAAGTTAAGGACTATCTGTAGTTTGGAGAGATGCAGATGACAATTTTCAAACTGCTTTTGGAAAAATGTTACACAGGTAAAGCAAGTATATGTCAGTTTAGTCCTAGTGAAGACATTTGTGAAAAGTTGTTTATGTCATCATAAATAAAAATAACAGCATTAGATGAGTTTGTCTTTTAAAATACTGTGGCAATTTCTTTAGTAAAATAAATATTTTTGGTTTTGAATGATTTGTTTTTTTCTTAAATTTAGTTTTTGATACATAATTGTCTCTTATTTTCAGAGTTTACTGCATTGTGAATTTAAATGCCCTATATCAAGCCCTTTTAACAGAGGTGCCAAACAAATATTTGTTGAATTGAATCAAGAGGTTAGGCTTGGCATGGGGTCTGGCCAGGTGTGGTGGTTCGTACCTGTAATCCTGGCACTCTGGGAGGCTGAGGCAGGCAGATCACCTCAGGTCAGGAGTTCGAGACCAGCCTGGCCAACGTGGTGAAACCCTGTCTCTACTAAAAATACAAAAATTAGCTGGGTGTGGTGGCACATGCCTCAGGAGGCTAAGGCAGGAAAATCACTTGAATCTGGGAGGCAGAGGCTGCAGTGAGCCAAGATTGTGCCCGGCACTCCAGCCTGGGCAACAGAGCAAGACTCTGTCACACACACACACACACACACACACACACAAAGTTTATTAGTGGCTTTCCTCTAATTTGATCATTTTCAAAATTTAATATCAAATTATTTTGAATAGATTTATAAAAAAAATATTGGAGAGTTGGACCTGGAACATTTGCTGGCTCTTGATGGAGCGATTGTAACTTCAAAGGTCCCTATACTGAATGTCAATATAGAAAACTGACGTCTTGGTACTATTAAGCCAATATGATCATTTAGGAATATAGCCTTTCTGGGGCTCTCTACAGCTTTCAGAAAAAATTATTTTTTTTGAGACAAGGTCTCACTCTGTCACCCAGGCTAGAGTGCAGTAGTGTGATCATAATTCACTTTAGCCTTGAATTCCTGGGCTCAAGTAATCTTCCTGCTTCAGTCTCACAAGTAGCTAGGACTACAGGTGCATGCCACTATTCCTGCCCAATTTAAAATATTTTTTGTTAAAGATGGCTGGTGGGGTGGGGGAGTGTGTGTGGGGGGTCTCCCTTTGTTGCTTTGACTGGTCTCGAGCTCTTGGCCTCAGAAAATCTTCCTGCTGTAGCCTCCCGAAGTGCTGGGATTACAGAGTTGAGTCACCGTGCCTGGCTTCTATAGCTTGAAGAATAACATTCAAACCATTTTACCTCAACACATGCACATCCCACCTTGTTGGCCTTGCTGGAGCCATACAGAGCCATGTGCTACTACTTTTAATGTGGTCTGGTCTTTCAGTCCTCCATGTTTCCCCACATGCTCATTACTTGGCACTGAAATGATGGAGCTTCTTCATCTCACTACTACCGGCTAACAGTCCTTTAAAATAAGCACAAGTTTTAGGTGCTTTTCCAGTCTCCCTAGTCTGCTCTAAGCAGCCCCTCCTGTGCTGCTGCATCATAGCATCTACCCCACTCAGCTGTCATCAGTCATTTACTTCTCTTCCTCCTTGACAAGACAGTGAATTTCTTATGGCAGAGAATGTATCTTTTGGATTTTTATATCTGGCACCTATTTAGCACTCAGTAAATGTTCTCTCAGTTAGTGAACATGTGAAGCAATGATGGGAAATGTATCCAAGCATGGCAGAATTGGCCAAAGGGAAAAAACAAGGATCCATGATGTCAGGTCCTACAAAACAGAAAAGAGCAGTGGTAGCTGGAAATTAGGACCTTGAGTGAACTAGAGAGCCTGTATCATGGTCATAGAATATCAGATCTGAATTTGAGATCCTAGTCTTTCAGTGATGAGCCTTGAGCTTCAGATTCTTAGATACCATACATATAAAAATACCTACATCACAAAGACAGTTAAAAAACAGAACAGGCATGAAAACAGTCAGGACAGTTTGAGTGTGCAGCAGTACTCAGCCTGTTTGAGGAAAATCTTTAAAAAATTATTTTAAAATTTTTGAAGTATGTAGTAAGTCTATAAATTTATGGATAACTTGAGATATTTTGATATAGGCATGCAGTGTGTAATAATCACATCAGGGTAAATGGAGGTATCCATCAGCCTACACATTTATCTTTTGTGTCTCAAACAAGTAGTTATACTCTTTTAGTTTTTAAAAAATGTACAATGAAATTATATTTTGCTGTAGCTACTCTGTTGTGCTAGCAAATACTAGGCATTATTCATTCTTTCCATTTTTGGGGACCCATTTGAGGAAGATCTTAATCCTGGAAAATTGTAAACTTAGTTCCCCAATTGTTTTCTTTACCAAGTTCTATATTAGCTTTAAATTCATGAACCTCATTTTGAAGAGATTTTTTTTTCTGCCGAACTGTAATTCTTATAAGACTCAACTTTCACAACCTATGTTTAGGAAAGTTATTTTTAACTGCCAATCAGACATCCTAATAAGGATGATGTAACTAGTATTTTAGTAGTAATTTAATTCTACCAAAACCAAAGCATGACATTTTCATTGGCCTGCACAGCCTTGTTTAGCCTTGTTTTAGGTGGATTAATAGTTTGTTCAACTTTTTGAAAAAATAAAAATAGCTCATAGGACTTAGGAATACATTTTACTTTGTACTAATTTCCTAATTAAGACTATTAATAGTGCTCATTTTCTTTCTTTTTTTTTAAAAAAAAAAAACTAAAAGAGTGCCTTAATAGTCCATATTCTATTCCCTTTCAGGATGCACTTGTTCTGCATTGTGGGTAATGAATTTAGAATTTGTGAACACTCCGCTTGAGTTATTCCTTGCATTTGTGTCTGTACTTTCATAAAGAATAAAACACTTCTGTGTATTCCTTAATTGCTACCCTGTGTTAATAGCCTCCACGAAAAGCTTTAGCACATATCTCTAAGCACTTTAGTAAAATACACCCATGACTTCCCCTGTGCCATTTTTATATGTACATTTTTCACGGTTTTATTTGGTATCTCTAGCCTTTCTGAAAACTGTTGACTTTTAGTTAAGCAATATCTGTAATGTCCTTATTTTTTATTTTCTCATGTTTAATTTCTAGGATATTATGTATTACAGTCTTAATTGGATTTCACTTATTTGCATGAAGGCTTTATTGAGCACACGGCTTCTTAGAGAACAGGGAGGATATTTATCAGTGGTTATCTATAAAATACAAATTAGAAGGGATGCAAGGAACCTTTATTCCATGGAAGATAATTCTTCCTTACACATAGTTTGCTGATTTCAGAGGTTTTACAATTAAAGATTTTGTGGGGGGATGGGGGTGGGGGTGGGTTAAAAGTTTGTACACTCTTAAGTTTCAAACAGCACAGGGAGGGTTAAAGCTTGAACTCTGATTCCTTAGTGTACCTACATCTTTGCAGATCTTTGCCTCAGTTAAGATTTTAATGTGGAGAAAATAGAGAAATAATCCAAACACTGGCTGCCTAAGATGAGTGAAAAGGGACAGAATGAGAAGCTGAGAGCAGTCAGGAGCCCCAGAGATGAAGATCCCCTTCCTGACACATTTGCCCAGGGCTGAGAGGTTATGGAAGCATCTTTTAAATCCGATGAATTCCACCTCTCCCTCAACTTGGCAACCATCCACTCTCCCGTATCTACATGTTTTTAGTATACATAGACAAACGTATTGTTTTCGCCCTCTGAAACTTTTTTGTCTATTATTCTTTTCCCATATGATCACATTTTAAAATCTCTTCTGCCAATTTTTTTTTCTGACTTCTATTAGCGTCTTATGAGGCTGCATTTAATAAGCTTTATATGTATCCTCAACCTACATATTTAGTTTATTGTAACCTCTTCCCAACCCCTCATAATTCTTTGAATCATATCATGGCATTCACTGTAGAGGGGCTAATTTGTATAAATGGATCTGACGTTTGGTGAGGGTCACATTTGTTTTCTTATACATTCCTTGGCAGTGCTGCCATTATCAGCTAATAGATGGTCCCTTGTAAAATGTCTATATTTTATGTGGTACATTTTCTGAATGTTGATTATTTGGAGATAGATTTAAGTGGCTGTGTTTTGTTACTATAAAATCAGCCTGGAGGGTAAAAGAAAGAAAGAAACACAGCTCTGGAAAGCATCCCTTTGGCTTAGAGAATGCAAAGGGAACCACTGCAACTCCAGGCAATCTCCTCATGACCAAGGCTTTTTTCCACCCTGTTAGGAGAATTCTTTGTGACTGAGAATCAAATGATGTCTTTAAGTGAGTCAGGATGGAATGGAATGTCATCTCCGTTTTTTTTTTTTTTTTTTTTTTTTTCCCAAGAGGGCTATAAACCATTCCATACTACCTTTTAGAAGGAGGAAGAATTAGGTGGTGGTCGTGGGATATTTATATGTTTGTATACGGAGGGGATGATGGTGGTGGGAGGGAGTCCAGCAAACTCTGTTTCCCTGGGTAAAACATTTAATACCCTCATTTCTCCGTTGGAACTTAATGTGTATTTTTAGATTTGTAGAATGTTAGAGTCCTAAACACTTGGGGAGCTGGATAGGAGTTTGGATATCATCAAATTTAACCCCTTCCTACGTGTGAGAACTTAGAATTAATAGTATCATGGGCCAGAAATCCCTTGAAACATGGTGGAAGACTCCACAAGCCAACACTAAAGGCCTTCCTTTTTAGGAGGGGGAAGGTACAGCTCTCCAGACGTTTCTGGCTGACCTTGCTTCGCTCTTGACTTTGGAATTGGATGGAGAATCTGGAATTTGACTCAGTCAAATCTGGTTTGCTCCTCGGACTCCCTGACTCATTCCTATCCTACCCAATTTCCTGCTTGCCTTTGGATCAGACCGAGTTCTGTTCTGCAACTACTTTGCCCACTTGGGTTCTATTCTTATCTCCTCTTAGTTTTGACTCCTAGCATGGACCTTCCTTGAGTCTTTGATCTTGCATCAACTGATGTTTCTAGTAAGGGCCGACTCCACCTCTCTCCCAGTGCTGACAGCTGCCATCCCTGCTGAGTCCTGATTTCCACCAGCTGTCTAGTATTCTGGATCATTCCCTGTTGACCAGCTGCTTCTGGCCATCCTCACCTGGACAATCTGCAGTAGTTTTGGCATATTGCTCACTGCTTCCATTGCCTGACTATACCTACCTTAGTTCTAGTTTAATATGTTTTCCCCAATTCACACAGCTCATCAATGAGGCTCAGATTGGAATCTTCTGGTTATCAATATCTTTTCCATAGCATTCACAGAATAATTGCTTATTCTCCTTCTCTCTAACTACACATTTTATGTTTACAGTATTCCTGGCTAGGAAAAGAAACTAAGTGAACAGCCTCCGTCTCTGTCTTTCTCTCTCTCTCTCTCTCCCCCCTCTCTCTCTCTCTCTCTCTCCATTTGTCTCTCTCTCTTTCTGTCACACACACACACAATCATATGTACTCAACTTAAATCTGTAAATTTATAAATTTACATTTTCCTTTTTAAATGATTTTTCTTTCCTCTATTGTGAATTGTTTTTCTTTTCTCATTTGCTAACTTTGGAAAGAGAAAAAATCCAGACATTGGAATGTCTGAGTTTATTTAAGTCTCAGAACTCTGTTCAATTTAATGAACGGAAACAAAAAAGGAAAATCAAAATGCTGGCCTGGATCTTTGTGGCTCCAGGATTGGCCCTTTTTGGTGGCCATTGATAGATACTGTATTTGAAAAATAGGAGTAATTGTTGGTTCCAGCTTACTTTTTTTTTTTTCTTACCCTGAGATTGTTTTTAATAACACTCAGCATTTCATTTCCTGAGCAACAATATTTCCCCAGATGTCCAGATAGGCACAATCAATTTTAAAAACCTTAATTGAACACCTACTATATACAGGGCTCTGTGCTGGAGAGAAGAACATATGAGTGATGTCTTGATGGTCATTTAGTTTCCTCTGCAGTGTTTCTTGTTTCTTTTTTTATTATATTTTAAGTTCTGGGGTACTTGTGCAGAATGTGCAGGCTTGTTACATAGTATACATGTGCCATGGTGGTTTGCTGCCCCCATCAACCCATCAGCTACATTAGGTATTTCTCTAATGTTATCCCTCCCCTAATCCCCCCACCCCCTGACAGGCCCTGGTGTGTGATGTTCCCNATTATACTTTAAGTTCTGGGGTACATGTGTGGAATGTGCAGGTTTGTTACATAGGTATACATGTGCCATGGTGGTTTGCTGTCCCCATCAACCCATCATCTACATTAGGTATTTCTCCTAATGTTATCCCACCCCTAACGCCCCCCACCCCCTGATAGGCCCTGGTGTATGATGTTCCCCTCTCTGTATACCCAAAGGATTATAAATCTTTTTACTATAAAGACACACGTATGTTTATTGCGGCACTGCTCACAATAGAAAAGACTTGGAACCAACCCAAATGCCCATCAATGACAGACTAGATAAAGAAAATGCAGCACATATACACCATGGCATACTATGCAGCCATAAAAAGGATGAGTTTATGTCCTTTGCAGGGACATGAAGATGGAAACCATCATTCTCAGCAAATTAACAAAGGAACAGAAAACTAAACACCACATGTTCTCACTCATAAATGGGAGTTGAACAGTAGGAACACAACAACTTACTTTTTAAACGCCTCAAAATATACAAATATATTCTAAAACACAGAAATTTGGAATTGTGAGAAAGTGAAAGAGAAATTGTGAAAAACGTAGTTGCATATAATTTAACATGCTAGTATCTAAAAAAGAGGATGAAAGAGAATAAAATGGGTCTCTGAATGTACATTAGCAAGTACAGGTTGTTTACTTAAATGGTTATATTTCTTAGACTAATAAAAAGTACTAAAATACTAAATACAAAATTAAAATAATAATATTTAAAATAAATATTTTAAACTCTATACAGGTTATAGAGGTAAGCATCTGACCAAATAGGAAATTAATGTACTTGCCTATATAATCCAAAATGTAATGAAGAAGGGATTATATGCATAGTTAACAGCAGCATGAACTACAGTATATCTAGGGATAACAGTAACAAGATGTGTATGGGACTTACATACAAAGAAATCTATAAAACTTCCTTGACTAGAAACACTAAATATTACAGTGAAGATGTAAAATTTTATCATATTAATTGTTTCACAAAATTCAAAACACCATTTCAACAGAGTTATCTTCAGAATTTAACAAATTCTAAAGTTTATCTTCAAATATACATGAAATTGTTCTTTAAGTACTGGAGATAACAATCCCTGCTATATAGTAGAACAACTCTAATGTTAAAGCAACATAAATACATTGAAAATGTAAGGTAGGAAATATATTTTAAGAATAACTGCAGATAATAGTAGTTATTTTACAAGGACACTATTAAAATAGGTCAGAAAACATTGTAACAACCTCAGTGTATTAACTTGAAATACTTCACAAAAGCTGAAAATATAAGGTCAAATTCATGTAAAAAATATTGTCTTACTAGAAATTAAATATAAGCAAATAAAATGGCTGAAACATGTTTTTCTCTTTTTAATCATTCAAATACTTATAAAAATGAATAATAATTAGTGTTGCCTAAGGCATATTAAGACATACAGGTTCATTCCCTGCTGTGCAAAAAGCAATTGTTCAATAGGCATATAGAGCCTTAAAGTGTCATTCTTAGTGACTCCATAATTCTATTTTCAAATATCCATTCTTGGAGTCCTAGCAAATGTCTTTAGAGGAATCAAGATAAAGAATGATAAGTACCCAATTGCAGAGTTGTTCACAATCATGAAATAGCTCAAAGCACATAAACATCTGGCATCAGAGAAACAAGTAAAACTTACTTTGGAATATTCTGTATTTACTAAAAATTAAATTTGCCACAGATTTTTTATTGCATGGGAAATGCTTATTCTGTCACACTAATTTAAAGACACAATTATAAACTATGTTAGCAATAACATAAAGGAATAATACCAAAGAAGGAAGTAAAGCTAATATTATCCGTGGTTGTCTCTCCATAGAATTATAGGTAATTGTTTTACATCTTCATATTTCCCACTTTTTTCCACGTTTTTAATGTGAACATCTCAATAATCAATAAATTAATGAAGCTAACAAATAACTTTGGAATATACATCCATTTTTAAGAGAGAAAACCACATAATGCCAATAGTAATAATAAAAAAACCTTAGGGCTCTGACATAGCTGATGAGCGCTATCAGCAATTTTGCTTGTAGCCTGTTGTTATTGAGAGCCGATAATGGCACAGATCATAGAGGTCAAAATATAGGCAAGAAATAAATACTACTTATGGAAATGCCTTCTGTTATTAATTCATGTTCTTGACTTTCACTTTGTGTGAATATCACCGTCACATGTATCTTTGAATATTTTCTAGCTTTTATGTTACTCAGGAGAAATGGCTAAATTCTATAATAATGTGTTATACAATTGACTTATTTTCAGTTACAGTTTTCTTCCTTACAAATGCATTAAGAAACTTGTATATTTTCCTGTCTTTGCTTTTTCTATGGGAAGGAAAGTATAAACTCAGTAAGAGGGAAAAGAACCATGTTTCTTGTTTGTGTATTACAAAATGTTTCATTTTTTAGTGAGAGAGTGAATGTTCTGATGAAACACAGTCCACCAATGACTTCTGCCATAAGTAGCTGAATCCACTAACAATTTATGCATGCTTTTTGTGGTTGTTTACTGTATTGTTCAATAAATCTTAATACTTATTTTAACAGTAACAATATGAAGCATTGTAAAGCAACATGCACATGCAAAAGCTTGTCAATGAGATATGTCAATCATTTTATGATAGTTGGTTATGTTATTTTTACTAAATATATCAGTTTATCCCCACAGCAATAGTAGTTGAATGTGATATTTGATTGAAATATTATTTTTCAGTGCATTAAAGTTAAAAGCTAAGATTGCATTTCATATACTCTCTTAAGAAGTAGGCTTTATTTTTCCCACTCCATGTTTCTAAGTCTAAAGTGTTTCTCAGTCTGAAATGATCGTTCTGTAGGTTAACAGCACCCCCACATAACTGAGTTATTGATGGCACTTTTGACCACCTCCCAAAAGTCCTCTTAAAGTTAGAAGAGTGTGACTGTGATCCACAAATGCAGTAACGATTAGAAAAATGGTGGCATGATTTAACCAAGGACAAGTAATTGTTTTCTAATTTGCCAGCCCAGTTTGAGTTACATGTTTGAATGCAAATAATCCCCTTGTGGTGTATCCAAAAAGAAATGAATTTAGGAACTCACTCATCTTAGAAATATTATTGCAGATGATCTATTTTTATAATTTGGTGCATGGAGTCCTTGGGTGGCTGACAGGGTGGGTAAACGCCTAACTTTTACTTGAGTTATAGTGATTAAATTTAAAATTTCTGTCTCATATTTCTCTCCCATTCTTTTACAATTTCTCCTTCTCTCTCTCTCTCCCCCTCCCTCTCTCTCTCTCTCTCTCTCTCATTTACTGTTATGTTTGGTAGGCCGCCTGGAGGAAAATCATGCTAGCCTCTCCCCTTTTTCCTACGTCAAGTTGTAGTCTAGGTGGTAACTTAAAACAATCAAAGAATGTTTAATATCAGGGATACCCATGTTGTGCTGAAAAAGATTAATTATTTGAAGTAATTTACTTAAGTAATTACTTCATGATGCAGTTGTTGGAAGATTTGAAAAGATTCAGAAACAGCATAGAGTAGTATGTTAGGATTTGCCTCAAAGCAAAACCACTCTGGGGTCTTGGGTACCATTAATTTTTTAGGGAGAGGATTCCAAGAAATGGTATGGAGTGTGGGGGAAGGTTGTGGGGGGAGGCAGGGAAATGAAGCAGATAAACAGTTTGCCATTTTGGGTAGCTGGGGCTCAGTGATGCTGGGGACACTCTAAAAACTGTGTGTACATCCTTCAGAATCATATAACCAGAGGGTGTGGATGCGAGGGCATTTATCCCCCAGCTACTATACTCTACTGTTTGATAGTTGCCCCTGGAGGTCCCATTCAGCAAACTCCCATAGTTGTGGAAAAAGCCACATGCAAAGAAGAGGTGTAGCCATTTGGGAAGGAAAGCCGTCAGCAGCATGGAACTGTTTATACTTCTGGTAAACAAGACAACCCAGACCAGCTCAGGTTGGTTAAGGGATGTGGGATGGGGTACCTATAGCCTCTACAGCTGTGAGTGTCAGAGGACAAGAAAGGCTAAATGCAATCATGCTAGCGTTGATGCTTCAGTCAAACTGGTCAGCTTTCAGTATTTGTCCTGCCCTATTAAGACATTAGTTATGTGATTTCTGTGTTTCAGATTTTTTTCATCTGTAAATTGGGGATAATGAGCATATAATAGTAATTCCTAGCTTTAAAATTGTCAAGAGAATTAAATGTGTGAATACAGTAGAGGGACCGGCACATGGCAAGCGCTTGATAAGTACTGCTTATTGTAGGAGTCTCCCAGGGCAGCAGCATAGTGTGATGGTAGTTAACTTGTCTTGAGTAACAGAGTTCACTTAATGAAGTCTAAATTTTCACTCTTTTTGGTAGCTATGTGCCATGTTGACTTGCGTTAGGTGCCCACCACTAAATCACCTTTTAAGCAACACCCTGGCTGCTCCTAAACCTTATTTCTCCTGTGTCTTCATTATAAAGTACATTTTTTATTCACTCTGTTTAAAATAAAGTCATCTTTGTTTAAACCAACATGATTGCTGTCTCCACTAGCTTCTTGTTTTTCACAATTCTGACCATGTTTGACATCATCCAAGTCCTTGTTTGGGTCCATCAATAGACACCATCCTCACTACCTGAGATTGAAACGGAAATCTCTGGTTGTATTATTTGACTGCCTTCAAATTCACACATTTGTGCTATTATGCAAACTACGTTTCTCCATCTTATTCACAAAGATATTTTGAATGACCTCTTTAGGACCTTTGGTGAAATCCAGGAATACTTTGTCCATAGTATATCCCTCATATGCCTGTTTAAAACCAAGCAAAAAGAAAATGAGATTGGCTTGGCATTGTTTGCCTTTTAGGAAACCATATTGGTGACTAATTCTTACTATTTCCTTTTCTAAACTTCAAAAGAGTACTTTAAAATCTTTCATTCAACAAGTAGATATTGAGGTTGAACTTTGCCAAGCATCATTTCAAATCCCAGGATTTTTCCAAGAATTAACATCAAATTTATAAAATCCAGTTTCCACATCTTCAAAATGGGACAATATGAGGCATATTACAGGATTGCTAATATGATCCAGTAAGAAATGTGTGAAAGTACCTAACAGACGGTCAGAGCAGAGAGGTGCTTACTGCAGTTTCCTTTCCCAGGTTCAGAGAGAAGGAACTCCAATAATTGATCTATAAATCAGTGTCTAATTATCTATCAATCCATCAATTGATCATTTCATTCATCCATCCATCCTTAAATTCATCCCCTTTCATTGCTCACCTCCTCTTTTATTGAGGTGGTATAGCGTGGGGATGGGATGGGGTGTTAAGAGCGTGGATTCTGGGGCTTATACTGTCTCAATTCTAATCTTGTTCTCACTAACTCTGTGGTGTTGGTAAATCATTTGAACTCCTCTATGCTTCAGGCCCCTCATATATAAAATGGGGATGATAGTAGTACTTACGTTATAGGGATTAAATGTCTATGTCTATGTCGGTGTCTGTGCCTGTGTGAAGTACTTAAAACAGTGCCTGACACATAGTATATGCTAAAAAAAAAAAAAAAAATCAGCTGTCAACTGTCAGGCTCTGTCCTGGTGCAAGGCTATGTAGAACAGGGAACAAGTGAGACTGTTTCCTGCCCCACAGTGCTTACAGTTAGTGGAGCGCCCCATACTCTCTATTAAGCCATGAGACTGCTTTAATCATCTGCCAGTTTTTTAAAGGATTTAGAAACTGTTGAGGATGAAAAAAATATGATGTTAAGGGAAAAAATTTCTTTACAAATTGTTTTTGGAGTTCTGTTAATGTATATGCATAGAGAGATGTAATCATATGCACATACAATTGTGAGTTCTGTTTTTGCATTTGCTTAACGTTCTTTGTGTATATGGTATCAAGTATTTTGTGTACATTGGCTATATTTTTTACTTCAAATGGCTCATATACTACCCTGTTGTATAAATATTTCATAGTATACAAAGGGATTTGATTTTTTTTTTTTGGCATTTAGGGGATTTAAAATCTTTATTGTTACTAGAAATTTATTGTCATGAAAATATTATTATGTTGAATAATACTGTACAAATGGAATGATTCAATCAAACTCAATTAAAAGATTTATGGTTCTTATTCTTTTGGAGTCTCACACTGTTGCCTAGGCTGAAGTACAGTGGCATGATCTTGCTTCACTGAAACCTCTGCCTCCCAGGTTCAAGCCATTCTCCTGCCTCAGCCTCCTGAGTAGCTGGGACTACAAGCACATGACACCACACCCAGATAATTTTTGTATTTCTAGTAGAGATGGGGTTTTGCTATGTTGGCCAGGCTGGAAACAGACTCCTGGCTTCAAGTCTCTCAAAGTGCTGGGATTACAGGTGTGAGCCACTGCGCTGTTAATATCACAAACAACATTTAAATTAGTTTTTGGAAATGAGAGCAATCATCTTAGCTGTAATGTGTTTATTCTTCAATTAATACAGAGAAACAATATTTGAGATAAATTACTTAAACGTTTCTCATAATAATGCTATATGCAGAGGGAAAAGAACATCCTCCAGCTGATTTTATTGGATTTTATTATCATATTATTGTATTACACAAAATACTTACAAAATATTTGAATTATTTGAGTGATAGTTCTGTAAATATTGACATCATCTTTAGGAGTAATTTAAAGGAAATGAGTAATTTAAGGGAACAAGACTAGTCTGGGTGGGGTAAGAGTGGATGGACAGAAAGCAGTAAGACTGGGGAGATGGAGTCTTATTTAGAGATTTCCAAAAGTGACTTCCTTTGATCGTGATAGTATTTCCTGGAAGAGCACTTCTTGTGCTCTATACTTGCAAAAGTGGGTTGGATGAACTCTCTTCTGGGTTCCTCAGGTGGGTTGACATTGCTGGCAAAATTTATTCTACCTTTGGAATCTTTTGGAATAACAAAGAACATTTTCTATCCTATGCCTCTTTTCTGAATACCATTTTCATGTTGGTGTTTTATGTACAGTAAGAAAATAATGCTCCCATTCCTAAGACTATTTATGCATGGAAGGCAGCAAATGAGAAAATGAGTAAATGTGTAAAGTAGTAAATTTTTATACTTGATTTGAAAATTTCTTTCTTTTAATAAGTTTAAATTAAATTCAGTGGGGACATATTAAAAATAGGGTTTCAAAACAGAAAAATCAAAGAGAAGTTGTAGGCTTGTATATTCTGGCATGTTGCTTTCCATTACCATATACTTGAATTTAGATTATGTTGGATATGTTGCTTAGAGTCTGAATGTGCAGTTGAAGTGTCTTTAGCTTGATTATTAACCTTTGCAGTATGTCAATAGAGAACAAAGAAATTTTAGGGCAAGAAGTCTGACAATGGCATCCCCAACAAATTATTGTTTGTGCTTTTTTCTTTTTCTTTCTTTCTTTTTTCTTTTCTTTTCTTTTTTTTTAAAGGAGAAGGGTTCTTTCTGTGTTGCCCAAGCTGGAGGGCAGAGGTGCAATTATAACTCACTGCAGCCTCAAACTCATGGGCTCAAGGGATCCTCTTGCCTAAGTCTCCTGAGTAATTGGGACTACAGACATTACAGGCATGTGCCATCATGCCTGGGTATTTTTAAATTTTTTTTTTCTAGAGACAGGGTCTTGCTTTGTTGCCTAGCCTTGTCTTGCGCTCCTGGCCTCAAGTGATCCTCCCTCTTCAGCCTCCCAAAGCACTGGAATTATGGACATGAGCCACCATGTCTGGCCTCCTAATTTCTACCTAGTGCTTATTACCATGTGCCAGGTACAAAAATAAGACTTTCATTTACATCGCATCTATTTTATTTAACCTTCATGAAACTTTCACGAGGTCGGAATCATCATATGTGCTTTTTATTTATGATGAAACTAAGGCTTAAAGACTTAAAATACTGTAAGGTCATGATGGAGACAAATCCTGGCTCACCTATTTAAAGATGTATTGCTGTTTTTTTTTTTTAAGGTATATTTAACAAATAAATATTGTATATATTTTAAGGTGTACAATATGATTATTTGATATACATATACATTTTGAATAATCACCACAATCAAGCTAATTTACACATTTTTCACCATAGCTAGTTAACACTGTTTGTATGTGTGTAGTAACTGAAGATCTAAGTTTTTAGCAAATTTCGAGTACAGAATAAAGTATCATTAACTGCAGTCACACTCTTGTTTACTGTATCTCCAGAACATAGTTGTCCTTATAATGGAAACTTTGTACCCCTTGACCAACATATCCCCCTCCCGTAATCTAATCTACTATTAATCTAATCCATGTTAATATGCAGTATAATGTCTAATCACATCTTATTCAATATATAGGGAATTCCACATATATATGAGGTCATATAGTATTTGTTTTTCTGTGTCTGACTTATTTAACTTTATATATTGTACTCTGGGTTCATCTGTGTTTTAGCAAATGTCAGAATTTCTTCTTTACGGCAGAATGATATTCCACTGTCTGTGTGTATGTGTACATATGTGTGTATCTATGTATGTCTACCTTATTTTCTTTATCCATTTATCCACTGATGGACACTTGCTTATATTGTATTCATGTCTTGGATTTTGTTAAGAATGTTGAAGTGAACATGGAGTGAAAATATCTCTTTAAGATACCAGTTCATATCTTTTGGGTATATAGTCATGTCTCACATAACAATGTTTCAATCAATGACTGTCTGAATGTAGCATAGTGGTCCCATAAGATTATAATAATGTGATTTTATTGTTCCTTTTCTTTGTTCAGATATGTTTAGACACACAGTATTCATGTAATAACATGCATGTACAGGTTTGTAGCCTATCAGCAATAGACAATACCTTATAGTCTAGATGTGCGGAAGACTGTTCCATCTAGGTTTGTGTAAGCACACTCCATGTACTTGTTTTTATATGATGAATCACTTAGCAATGCTAAGTGTGACTGCAGTTAATGATACTTTATTTCTGTATTAAGTGATATATGACTGTATACCTAGAAGTGAGATGACTGAATTACAAAGCAGTTCTATTTCTAATTTTTGAGGAGCTTCCATACTGTTTGTCATAATGGCTATACCAATTTACATTCTCACCAACAGTGAGAAGAATTCCCTTTTGTGTCCTTGACACACTTGTTATTTTTTCTGATAATAGTCATTATAACAGATATGAGTGTGATTAATATTTCCCTGATATATCAAAGTTGAACACCTTTTTATTTATCTGTTGATCATTTGTGTGTTTTCTTTTATGAAATGCCTGTTCAAGTCCTTTGCTTGCTTTTACATTGGGTTATTTCTTTATATTTACTATGGAGATGTATTAGTTCCTTACATATTTTGCAAGGTTATCCCCTAAATATATGGTTTGTAAATATTTTCTCTGATTCTGTACATTGTCTCTTCACGTAACTGATTATTTTCTTTGCTTTACAGAGACTTTTTAGTTTGGTAGAATCTCATTTGTCATGTTTACTTTTGTTGATGGTACTTTTATGGCCATAATACAAAAAATTGTTGCCCAGGCCAATATTAGGAAACTTTCCCCCTGTTTTCTTCTATTAGTTATATAGTTTCATGTCTTACGTTTTAGTCTTTAACCCATTATCAGTTGATTTTTGTATATGGTGTCAGATAGGGGTCAAATTTCTCTCTTCTGCCTGTGGATATACAGTTTTCTCACTACCATTTATTGAGAAGACTATTTTTTCCCTATTCTGTGTTCATGGCATCACTGTGATGATCACTTCACTGTGGATGTATGGATTTATTTCTGGACTGTCTATTCTGTTGCATTGTTATTTTTATGCCATTATCACATTGTTTCGATTATCATAGTTTTGTGATCTATTTTGAAATTGGGAAGTGAGATGCCTCCAGTTTTGCTTTTCCTGTTCAAGATTGCTTTGGCTATATTCCTTCATAGCTCCATATAAATACTTGGATTTTCTTTTCTATTTCTGTAAAGAATGCCTTGGACAGTTTGATAGGGTTTATATTAAATCTGTAGATCACTTTGGGTAAAATACACATTTTAATGATATTAGTTCTTCTAATCCATGAACATAGGTGTATTTCTGTGTCTTCTTTAATATTCTACATTAATGTTTTATAATCTTTACTGTACAAGTCTTTTAATTTTCTGATTGAATTTTTTTGCAATTGTTTAATTTTAATTTTTGTTACTACTGTGCATATAGCTGAGTAATCTATTAGAGAATAAGCTTCAGACCACAAAAGTGCCTGGAGAGATAGTTGTCTACAGACTAGTGGTGTGTTTAATTTATACTATACACACACATATACACACATAGACAAACAAGAATGGCTTAATAAGAGTCAAAGAGTAAGAACAGAAGAGGCAATGAGCATATGATTTATGTAGACACATAGATATAGTACCAAATTAAACATGGGGATAGAAGTGGAGTAGTTAATCAACATTTTAAAAAAAATAAAGCCTGGTGCAGTGGCCGATGCCTGTAATCCAAGCACTTTGGGAGGTTGAGGTGGGAGGATTGCTTGAAGCCAGGAAGGAGTTCAAGACCAGCCTAGGCAACATGACAAAATCCTGTTTCTACAAAAAATATGAAAATTAACTGGACATGGTGGCATGCACATGTAGTCCCACCTGTTTGAGAGGCTGAACTCTGAGGATCACTTGATCCCAGGTGTTTCAGGCTGCAGTGAGCTATGATTGCACAATTGCACTGTAGCCTAGTTGACAGAGTAAGACCCTGCCTCAGGGGGAAAAAATACACACACACACACACACAACTGGTTGTGGTAGAATTAAGATATTTATTATGAGATTATTGTGTATATGATGTAGACTAAAGCAAATGAGAAATTGTGAGATATTCTAATTTTATCATTACCTATGTCCTTGAGAGCTGGAAGTATTCTAAAAGTTATGCATATTCAAAACCACCATCAATAAAAACTTAAGGTAAATACAAAGCTGGTCTAACATACTTAATATAAAAATCATCTACACATTAATAAGAAAAAGTAACTCAATAGAAAATTTTCCAAAAGATATAACCAGGCATTTTGTAAAATAAGATGTGTAAAGAACTGTAAGCATTAATAATCAGTGAGATGCCCCTTTTCTCCCTATCACACTGGGAAAAAATTCAGATAGGCAGCTGGCAAGATGGCCAAATAGGAACAGCTTCAGTCTGCAGCACTCCGTGAACTCAACGCAGAAGGTGGGTGATTTCTGCATTTCCAGTTGAGGTACCTGGCTCATCTCATTGGATTAGACAGTGTGTACAGCCCATGGAGGGCGAGCTGAAGCAGGGTGGGGCAATGCCTCACCCGGGAAGCGCAAGGAGTCATGGAACTCCCTTCCCCTAGCCAAGGGAAGCCGTGAGGGACCCTGCCGTGAGGAATGGTGCACTCCAGCCCAGATATTGTGCTTTTTCCATGGTCTTCACAACCCGCAGATTAGGAGATTCCCTTGGGTGCCTATACCACCAGGACCCTGGGTTTCAAGCACAAAATTGGGCAGCCATTTGGGCAGACACCATGCTAGCTTCAGTTTTTTTTTCATACTCCACTGGTGCCTGGAATGCCAGTGAGACTGAACGATTCATTCTCCTGGAAAGGCGGCTGAAGCCAGGGAGCCAAGTGTTCTAGCTCAGCGGATCATACCCCCATGGAGCCCAGCAAGCTAAGATCCACTGGCTTGAAATTCTTGCAGCTAGCACAGTACTCTGAAGTCAACCTGGGATGCTCCAACTTGGTGCAGGGAGGGGTGTCTGCCATTACTGAGGCTTGAGTAGATGGTTTTCCCCTCACAGTGTAAACAAAGCCTCCAGGAAGTTCAAACTGTGCAGAGCCCACCACAGCTCTCGGAAAAGCCACTGTAGCCACACTACCTCTCTAGACTCCTCCTCTTTAAGCAGGGTATCTCTGAAAGAAAGGCAGCAGCCCCAGTTAGGGGCTTATAGATAAAACTCCCATCTCCCTGGGACAGAGCACCTGGGGGAAAGGACAGCTGTGGGCACAACTTCAGCAGACTTAAATGTTCCTGCTTGCTGGCTCTGAAGAGAGCAGTGGATCTCCCAGCACAGCATTCAAGCTCTGTTAAGGGACATCCTGCCTCCTCAAGTGGGTCCCTTACTCCCATGCCTCCTGACTGGGAGATACCTCCCAGCAGGTGTCGACAGACATCTCATACAAGAGAGCTCTGGCTGGCATCTGTCAGGTACCCCTCTTGGATGAAGCTTCCAGAGGAAAGAACAGGCAGCAATCTTTCCTGTTCTGCAGCCTCCACTGGTGATACCCAGGCAAACAGGGTCTGGTGTGGACCTCCAGTAAACTCCAGCAGACCTGCAGCTGAAGGTCCTGACTGTTAGAAGGAAAACTAACAAACAGAAAGGAATAGCATCAACTTCAACAAAGAGGATGTCCACACAAAAACCTCATCCCAAGGTTACCAACATCAAAGATCAAAAGTAGATAAATCTGTGAAGATGAGGAAAAACCAGCACAAAAAGGCTGAAAATTTCAAAAACCAGAATGCCCCTTCTCCTCCAGAAGATCACAACTCCTCACCAGCAAGGGTACAAAACTGGACAGAGAATGAATTTGATAAATTGACAGAAGTAGGCTTCAGAGGGTGAGTAATAACAAACTCCTCCAAGCTAAAGATGCATGTTCTATCCCAATGTGAAAAAGATAAGAACTTTGAAAATCATTATAGAATTGTTAACTAGAATAAGCATTTAGAGAAGAACATAAATGACTTTATGGAGCTGAAATACACAGCACGAGAACTTCATTATGCATACACAAATATCAATAGCCAAATGAATCAAGCAGAAGACAGGATATCAGAGATGGAAGGTCAACTTAATGAAATAAAATTTGAAGACAAAATTAGAGAAAAAAAAATGAAAAAGAGCAAACAAAGCCTCCATGAAATATGGGACTATATGAAAACACCAAACCTATGTTTGATTGGTGTACGTGAAAGTGACAGGGAGAATGGAACCAAGTTGGAAAATATTCTTCCGGATATTTATTTTATTTTTTTTTACCATTGACTTTCTTCACAGAATTATCTTCAGGATATTATCCAGGAGAACTTCCTCATCCTAGCAAGACAGGCCAAGATTCAAATTCAGGAAATACAGAGCACACCAGAAAGATATTTCTCAAGAAGAGCAGCCCCAAGGCACATAATCATCAGACTCACTAACGTTGAAATGAAGGAAAAAATGTTAAGGGCAGCCAGAGAGAAAGGTTGGGTTACCCACAAAGGGAAACCCAGCAGACTAATAGCGAATCTCTTTGCAGAAACCCTACAAGCCAGAAGAAAGTGGGGGCCAATAGCCAACATTCTTAAAGAATATTCAGTGCAGAATTTCATATCCCAACAAACTAGGCTTCATATGTGAAGGAGAAATAAAATCCTTCACAGACAAGCAAATGCTGAGAGATTTTGTCACCACCAGACCTGCCTTGCAAGAGCTCCTGAAGGAAGCACTAAATATGGAAAAGAGAAACCAGCACCAGCCACTGCAAAAATGTACCAAATTGTAAAGACCATCAACACTATGAAGAAACTGCATCAATTAATGGGCAGAATAACTAGCTAGCATCATAATGACAGGATCAAATGCACACATAACAATATTAACCTTAAATGTAAATGGACTAAATGCCCCAATTAAAAGACAAAGACTGGCAAATTGGACCTATCAGTGTGCTGTATTCAGGAGACCCATCTCATATGCAAAGACACACATAGACTCAAAATAAAGGGATGGAGGAAGATTTACCAAGCAAACGAAAAGCAAAAAAAAAAAAAAACCAAAAAAAAAAAACAAAAAACAAAAAAAAAAAAAAAAAAAAAAAAAAAAAAAAAAAAAAAAAAAAACAAAAAAAAAAAAAAACCAAAACAAAAAAACAAACAACCAAACAAAAAAAACAGGGGTTGGCATCCTAGTCTCTGATAGAACAGACTTTAAACCAACCAAAGATCAAAAAAGACAAAGAAGAGCATTGCTTAATAATAAAAATGGATCAACACAGCAAGAAGAGCTAACTGTCCTAAATATATATGCACCCAATACAGGAGCACCCAGATTCATAAAGCAAATTCTTTTTTTTTTTTTTGAGACGGAGTTTCGCTCTTGTTGCCCAGGCTGGAGTGCAATGGCGCGATCTCGGCTCACCGCAACCTCCGCCTCCTGGGTTCAGGCAATTCTCCTGCCTCAGCCTCCTGAGTAGCTGGGATTACAGGCATGCGCCACCATGCCCAGCTGATTTTTTTGTATTTTTAGTAGAGACGAGGTTTCACCATGTTGACCAGGATGGTCTCGATCTCTTGACCTCGTGATCCACCCGCCTTGGCCTCCCAAAGTGCTGGGATTACAGGCGTGAGCCACTGCGCCTGGCCCCATAAAGCAAATTCTTAGAGACCTACAAAGATACGTAGACTCTTTGTAGTCCACATCTATATAATAGTGTGAGACTTTAACATCCCACTTTCAATATTAGACAGCTCAACAAGACAGAAAATTAACAAAGATATTCAGGACTTGAACTCAGCCCTGGACCAAGTGGACCTGATAGACATCTACAGAACTCTTCACCCAAATTCACAGAATATACATTCTTCTCAGCACCACATCACACTTATTCTAAAATTGAATAATTAGAAGTAAAACAGTCTTCAGCAAAGATGAAAGAATGGAAATCATAACTAACAGTCTCTCAGATAACAGTGCAATCAAATTAGAACTCAGGATTAAGAATCTCACTCAAAACCTCACAACTACATGGAAACTGAACAACCTACCCCTGAATGACTACTGGATAAATAAAAAAATTAAGGCAGAAATAAATAAGTTCTTTGAAACCAATGAGAACAAAGACACAATGTATCAGAATCTCTGGGACCCAGCTAAAGCAGTGTTCAGAGGAAAATTTATAGCATTAAAAGCCCACAGGAGAAAGGGGGGAAGATCTAAAATTGACACCTTAACATCACAATGAAAAGAACTAGAGAAGCAAGAGCAAAGAAATTCAAAAACTAGCAAAAGATAAGAAATAACTAAGATCAGAGCGGAACTCAAGGAGATAGAGACACAAAATCCCCTTCGAAAAATCAATGAACCCAGGAGCTGGTTTTTTGAAAAGATTAACAAAATAGATACACTGCTAGCCAGACTAATAAAGAAGAAAATAGGGAAGAATCAAATAGGCACAATAAAAAATAATAAAGGTGATATCATGACTTATCTCACAGAAATACAAACTACCCTCAGAGAATACTATAAACATCTCTATGCAAATAAACTAGAAAATCTAGAAGAAGTGGTTGAATTCCTGGACACATACAGTCTCCCTAGACAAACCAGGAAGAAGTTGAATCCCTGAATAGTCCTATAACAAGTTCTGAAATAGAGGCAGTAATGAATAGCCTACCAAGACAGATCAATGTTGGCCCATCTGGCCCAGGACCAGAGGGATTCACAGCTGAGTTCTTCTAGAGGTACGAAGAGGAGCTGGTACCATTCCTTCTGAAACTATTTCAAAAATAGAAAAAGAGGGACTCCTCCCTAACTCATTTCATGAGGTCAGCATCATCCTGATACCCAAACCTTTCAGAGACACAACAAAAAAAGGAAACTTCAGACCAATATCCTTGATGAACATCAATGCGAAAATCCCCAATAAAATACTGTCAAAACGAATCCAACAGTAAGTCAAAAAGCTTATCCATCACGATCAAGTCAGCTTCATCCCTGGGATGCAAGTCTGGTTCGGCATATGCAAATCAATAAACATAATCCATCACATAAACAGAACCAATGTCAAAAACCACATGATCATCTTGATAGATGCAGAAAAGGCCTTTGATAAACTTTAACACCCCTCCATGCTAAAAGCTCTCAATGAACTAGATATTAATGGAACGTATCTCAAAATAATAAGAGCTATTTATGACAAACCCACAACCAATATTATAATGAATGGGCAAAGCTGGAAGCATTTCCTTTGGAAACCAGCACAAGACAAGGATGCACTCTCTCACTACTGCTATTCAACAGAGTATTGAAAATTTTGGCCAGGGCAGTCAGGCAGGGAAAGAAATAAAGGATATTCAAATAGGGAGAGAGGAAGTCAAATTGTCTCTGTTTGCAGATGACATGATTGTATATTTAGAAAGCCGTATTGTCTCAGCCCAAAATCCCCTTAAGCTGATAAACAACTTCAGCAGTCTCAGGATTCAAAATCAATGTGCAAAAAACACAAGCATTCCTATACAACAATAATAGACAAACAGCCAAATAATGAGTGAATTCCCATTCACAGGTGCTACAAAGAGAATAAAATACCAAGGAATACAACTTATAGGGGATGTGAAGGACCTCTTCAAGGAGAGCTACAAAACCACTGCTCAAGGAAATAAGAGAGTACACAGAGAAAAATATTCCATGCAAATGGATAGGGAGAATCAATATCATGAAAATGGCCATACTGCCAAAAGTAATTTATAGATTCAATGCTATTTACGTCAAGCTACCATTGATTTTCTTCACAGAATTAGAAAAAAACTACTTTAAATTTTATATGGAACCAGAAAAGATCCCATGAGATAATTCTATGCAAAAAGAAAGCTGGAGGCATCACCCTACCTGACTTCAAACTATACTGCAAGGCTACAGTAACCAAAACAGCATGGCACTGGTACCAAAACAGATATTTAGACCAATGGAACATAACAGAGGCCTCAGAAATAGTGCCACACATCTACAACCATCTGATCTTTGACAAACCTGATGAACACAAGCAATGAGGAAAGGATTCCCTATTTAATAAATGGTGTTGGGAAAACTGGCTAGCCATATGCAGAAAACTGAAACTGGACCCCTTCCTTATACCTTATACAAAAATTAACTCAAGATGAATTAAAGACCTAAATTTCATACCTAAAACCATAAAATCCCTAGAAGCAAACCTAGGCAATACTATTCAGGGCGTAGGCATGGGCAAAGACTTCACAAAGCAGTGGCAATGAAAGTCAAAATTGACAAATGGGATCTAATTACATTAAAGAGCTTCTGCACACCAAAAGAAACTATCATCAGAGTGAACAGACATCCTACAGAATGGGAGAAAATGTTTGCAATCTATCCATCTGATGAAGGGCTAATATCCAGAATCTACAAGGAACTTAAACAAACTTATAAGAAAAAACAAACAACCCCATCAAAAAGTGGGCAAAGTATATGGACAAACACTTTTCGAAAGAAGACATTTATGCAGCCAATAAACATGAGAAAAAGCTCATCATCACTCGTCATTAGAGAAATGGAAATCAAAACCAGAATGAGATACCGTCTCACACCAGTTAGAATGGCAATCATTAAAAAGTCAGGAAACAACAGATGCTTTAGAGTATGTGGAGAAATAGGAATGCTTTTACATTGTTGGTGGGAGTGTAAATTAGTTCAACCATTGTGAAAGACACTGTGGCGATTCCTCAAGGATCTGTAAATAGAAATACCATTTGACCCAGCAATCCTGTTATTGGGTTATAAAAGGATTATAAAACATTCTAGTATAAAAACATATGCACAGTATGTTTATTGTGGAACTGTTCACAATAGCAAAGACTCAGAACCAACCCAGATGCCCATCAAAGATAGACTGGATACAGAAAATGGCATATATACACCATGGAATCCTATATAGCCCTAAAAAAGGATGAGTTTATGTCCTTTGCCGGGACAGGGATGAAGCTGGAAACTATCATTCTCAGCAAAGTAACGCAGGATCAGAAAACCAAACACTCCATGTTCTCACTCGTAAGTGGGAGTTGAACAATGAGAACACATGGACACATGGAGGGGAACATCACACACCGGGGCCTGTCGGGGGGGTGAGGGTTAGGGGAGGGATAGCATTAGGATAAATACCTAATGTAGATAATGGGTCGATGGGTGTAGCAAACCACCATGGCACGCGTATACCTACGTAACAAACCTGCACATTCTGCACATGTATTCCAGAACTTAAAGTATAATAATTTAAAAAAAATCAAATCAATGATAAAAATGATATCGAGTTTTGATGAGAGAAACTGCTTATATTATGCAATTGACACTTATTCTTCTCACTGAGACCTTCTTAAGTTACCCAATTAAGAAGTGCAACTCTTCACAAAGGGCTTTATTTTTCTGCTGAACTTTTCTCCATAGCAATTTCACAAATAATACAGATTTTATTTAGTTAACTCTCCTTTTGGCAATCTTGGAGTTTAATAAAACCTGTTCAATGGATGAATATAGAACAGTTTTGAAATTATACACATTTAAAAGATTTCCCTTTCCAAGAATGGATCCTAGTGAAGTAAGATCATATATAGAGTTTTATCTGCAGTTATGTTTATTGAAGTACTCAGAAATTTTAGGAAAATAAAACATAAATATCACAGGTAAGCTCAAGTAACTTATCATATATCCCTATAATGAATAGTCTTCAGTCATAGTAGCTCACTATTTCTGGACCAGAATATATGACTGCTGAGTTTAAAATGGTTACAAAAGATTATGATCACTTTTCAATTTTATAAATATACATTTGTTACAGAATCATATTATGGAGAAAAGAATAAAAAGTAAACATCCACATTTATATACAAATGCTAAAATTATGCATAAACCAAAATTTTTTCTATGTGGTAAGGTTATAGTTGATTTTATTTCTTCCTTTGTCTGTTGATATTTAAATATTTTTTCTTCAATAATTTTGTATTACTTTACCAGCAGTTATTCACAAAGAGATATAAATTAAAAAGACTCATTTTTTAGTATAAGTAGTCTCTGGTGTGAGGTGTGACTGGACTTTGATATTGTTAGTAACTTTCCTATATCATGTTTTCTTTTTCTTTTCTTTTCTTTTTTAGAAAGAGAAAGAGAAAGAGATAGGGGGAGAGAGAACAGGACTCTTGCTCTATTGCCCAGGCTGGAATGCAATCTAAAAATAGGTATTAAAAACCTCTTTTATGCCAATAATTGTGCTTAACAGTGGGGACAGGAAGGAATAAGGGAAGAAAATAACAAACAGCCAACCAATATTTAATTTAAGCCTGTGAAATGCTATGCAAAGGTTGAAGAGTGATTTACTTCCAATTATGTGGTCACTTTCAAAATAGGTGTAATATGATACTGAGAAAAATGTATGTTCTGTGGACCTGGGGTGAAGAATTCCATAAATATTCAGAGTTTACTTATTCCCGGTCTGAGTTCAAATCATAGATGTCCCTGTTAATTTTCTATCTTGTTGATCCGTCGGATTATTAACAATGTGGTGTCAAAGTCTTCTGCTATTATTGTGCGGGAGTCCAAGTCTCTTTATAAGTCATTAAGAACTTGTCTTATGTATCTGAGTGCTCCTATATTGGCTGCATATATATCTATGATCATTGACTCCTGTTGTTGCATTGATCCTTTTACCATTATGTAATGTCCTTCTTTGTTTATTTTAGTCTTTGTTACTGTCAAAGTCTATTTTGTCAGAGACGAAAGTTGCAACTCCTGTTTTCTTTTCTTTTTTCTTTTTTTTTTGCTCTCCATTTGATTGGTAAGTCTTCCACCAACCTTTTGTTTTGAGTCTTTGTGTGTCCTTGCTTATGAGATGGATCTGGATACAGAGAACCGATAGGTTTTGACTTTTTCTTCAATTTGCCTGTCTGTGTCTTTGATTGGGGCATTTAATCCATTTAAATTTAGGATTAATATTGACATTTGTGAGTTTAATATAGCCATTTAATGCTAGCTGGCTATTTTGCCCATTAGTTGATATAGATTCTTCATTATGGAGATACTCTTTACCTTTTGGTAAGTTTTTGGGATGACTGATATTGGTTGTTCCTTTCTGTGTATAGTGCTTCTTTCAGAAGCTTTTGTAAAGCAGGCCTGGTGGTGATGAAATCTCTTGAGTGCTTGCTTGTTTGTGAAAATTTTTATTTTTCCTTCATTTGTGAAGCTTAGTTTGGCTGGATATGAGATTCTGGGTTGAAAATTCTTTTCTTTGAGGTTATTGAATATTGACCCCCCACTCTCTTCTAGTTTGTAGGGTTTCAGCTGAGAGGTCTACTGTAAGTCTGATAGGCTTCCCTGTATGGGTAACCTGACCATTCTCTCTAGCTCCCCTTAGAATTTTCTCCTTTATTTCAACCCTGGTGAATCTAATGATTATGTGTCTTGGGGTTGCCCTACTTGAGGAATATCTTTGTGGTGTTCTCTGTATTACCTGAAGTTGAGTATTTTCCTGCCTTACTGGGTTAGGAAAGTTTTCCTGAATAATATCCTAAAGAATATTTTCCAGCTTAGATTCATTCTCTTCATGACATTCAGGTACACCTATCAAACGTAAATTACGTCTTTTCACATAGTCCCATATTTCTTGGAGACTTTGCTCATTCCTTTTTACTCTTTCTTCTCTAATCTTGTCTTCTCGTTTCATTTCATTAAGTTGGTCTTCGACCTCTGATATCCTTTCTTCTGCTTGATCAATTCGACTGTTAAAACCTGTGCATACTTCACGGAATTCTTGTATTGTGTTCTTCAGTTCCGTTAATTCACTTATATTCCTCTCTAGATTGTCTATTCTTGTTAGGATTTCGTCAAACCTTTTTTCAAGGTTCTTAGTTTCTTTACATTGGGCTAGAACATGTTCTTTTAATTCACGAAAGTTTCTTATTATCCACCTTCTGAAGCCTAAATCTGTTAATGGAACACACTCGTTCTCCATCAGGCCTTGTTCCCTTGTTGATGAGGAACCGTGATCCCTTGTAGAGGGAGAGGCATTCTGATTTTGGGTATTCTTAGCCTTTTTATGCTGGTTTCTTCTCATCATTGTAAATTTATCCACCTGTTGTCTTTGTAATTACCGACTTTCAAATTAGCTCTCTGAGTGCACGTTCAACTTGTTGATTCCCTGCGCCGGAATCTGAGCAACACACTGCACCAGCCAAAATGGCGGCGTTAAGATTCTTGGTGCTTTTCTGCCCGGGAATCTCCGGTCTGGCTTCCTTCTTGAGTCCCTTTTTCAATCAGCTGAATAGGTGACTCTGCCTTCTCAGAGCTCCAAATATCGACCAAAAGGGGACCCAGTCCTGTTTAGTCTGCAGCAAGAACTGCTGCACTGGCCACAAGAGTCGTGCTGGTGACCCGTGGGGCTCCTCCGCTGGGAATCTCCTGGTCCGTGAGCAACAAAAATTCGTCTGAAAGTGTGGCATCCTCTCATTCTCTGCACTTTCACTGGAAGCTACAATCTTGAGCTGCTAGTAATCAGCCATCTTGAATTTCTCTCTATATCATGTTTTCATTGACCCAGCTTAGGTTGTGTAGATAGACATAGCAATTCTGGTCAGGCCAAACCACTGTAATATATGATCCACATTTCATTAAAAATCTGTACAAAACAGTTTACCTCTGAACTGCAAATGATTATTAGTATGGACAATATTGTTAATGTGTTAATAATAACTGTGAATCTTAATACATTAACCTATATAACCTGTTGTCTTTAAGAGCAAGTTGTATGGAATGTAGTGAGCCATCTTGAGACCAAAAGCATTGCCTAGATTCCTTTTTGGACTCTTACTTTGTCTTTTGTGTGGCCTACAAATTGACATTCAGACAATGGAGAGCTCATAAATGCTAGAGGGAGAAAAGATAACTTTAACCATAATTTATCAGTAATATATAGAGATAGTTCCTAAGAGGAAATAAGATCTGAGGAAATTACAGGAAATATTAAATCTGTGATTCTGTTTACGGTAGAAATGCCGACCAACAAATTCCAGCTGTTTCTCTGAGGGTTACTGAAGTGTCACAGGCCTGTTTATAGTTACTGAATTGTAGACTGCAGGCTGGATCTTGCAGAGCCTTGTTAGTTTGGTTTGGATTTACTCACATTTGTCCAAAGGGACATTTCCTATAGGTAATGCATGTATGGAATGCACCCCTGTACCAAGTTTTTGTTTCTAAAAACTTCTTCTCTAGTGTCTTTCCCTTCCCTGCCAACAGCTTGCCTCCTCACAAATGTTAATGTAGTTTTGTTTATTTAACACTTATATAGCACTTACTTGTACCATGCACTGTTCTGAACACTTTCAAAGTGTTAATTCATTTAACATCTCATAATAAGCTTATGAGGCAGGCACTATTTTTTAAACTAACACAAAAGCAAAAACCTTGAAGGACAAGAATAATTTGTGTGATTAAAATAGCTTCAATATGAAAAAGGTAATTAAAAGAGAAGCTATAGTCTAGGAGAAGAAATTTGAAATTCGTATAACTGGTAAAGGATTTGTATCTAAACTAGTCCAAAATTCC
>NW_016107664.1:1479100-1481135 GCF_001604975.1 Cebus imitator
AAAAAAAAAAAAAAAAAAAAAGACAACCCTCAACATCTGATGACCCTTAGGCTTATGAAAAGATGCTTAATTTCTTCAGTTGTGGGAACTTTAAATAACCATAAGATATACCATTCTCCCTCTATAAGACAATAACAAAAGTTGGTGAGAATATGGAGCATGGTGGAAGTAGTGAATGGCATCAATTACTTTAAAGTGCAATTGGGCAAAATTTAATACAGCTGAAAATGTGCCTAGTTTCTGGCTGACAGGTTCCACTTCTTTCTCTGTCTACCCTTAGGAAATCACTAATAAGTAAGTGATATTTATTGTTACCATGCACTGTGCTAAGCAATTTACAACTATTTTATTATTATAATTTACTTAGAACACATGAGAAAATTGAAACTCAGAGAAGTTAAGCAGCTTGCCCATGGTCACAAAACTAGATTAAGATGAAATGTCAAGCTTATCTTCTCAATGAATTTTATTTATTGATTTATTGATTATCTTCTATATAAGGCAGCAGTGTGTAGTGAGCTGAGCTATGGAACTAGAATGTAGACTTGAATGTGAATACCTTTGTCCTTCAATTTTTCATATTCCAAATATAAAGCATTTGTCTTTTCTCGTAGCATTCTTGAGAGAGTCAGTTTACAGAAATGTTGCCAATGTTAGGAGACATTTTGGAAGCGTAGGGTTGATCAGTGATTTGTTGGAAGGAAGTCAGAAATGGGTAGAGCCTAGGCAACCCTCCCAGTGCTCCCAAGTGGCCTTAGCTCAATTGCCAATGTCCTAAGGGTGGTCCTATGTCTTAGAGTTTGTTTGCATTGTTGTTAATATCTGGTAAGTCTACTCTACTAAATGAACGTAGAAAAATACCAATTCAAGGTCTCCCTCAGTTAAGAGATTTGAGCCTTCAGATCCAGACATTGCCCTATCTACCTTTCTAAGCCTCAGTTTCCGAAATCATGAAGATCATAAAACTCATGTCTTAGGAAGACTAGAAATGGTATTTCTTGTGGTGCCTGGTACATAAAAGGCTTCAGTTAATGCAGCACTAAGATACTGTATTTTAAATACCTACTGCCTTTTTAAGCCCTCTGTGGGACTGGTCTTCAGCAGCACATCACTCACAGAGCTTTGTGTGGTCCACTCTCATGAACTTCACCCCCAGAAGTCATCCAGTAGAAAGTGGTGATTAACAAATGAGCATTGGGCCCAGGATCGAATTTCTGCTTGCTGCATAATGTTTATGTGAATCCAAAAAGTTACTTACATTTTCAAATCATTGATTTGCTTATCTTTAAAATGAACATAATGATGGTATTAATACTTACCCCATAGGATGTTGGAAGAATTAAAGGAAATAATCTGTACTAGTAAAATGTGCTTAGCACAGAGCCTTGAACTTACTAAATGCTTAATAAATGGTTCATTTGAAAAAATGTTAATCTTAATTAGTTGAGATTTTTATGAAGATCCTGTTGACAATTGGGCTTGTGACTCTAACCCAAATCTATTCAAAGCTCATGTGTATTGTAGTATATTTTCTGTGTTTATTTGAAGACTTCCAGTAACCTGACTGCCTGTGAGTTTTCTATTGCTAGTAATATTTTTAATATACATTAGACCATGACTTTGAAGGAATGTAGAAAACAATGGGATTTTATATTTTTAACTTTTTTCAAATATGTCTCTATCTGTCTATATATCTAGATACATATCTAGATATATATGTTCTTTTTTTTTTGAGAGACCATCTTGCTCTTTCACCCAGGCTAGAATGCAGTGGCATTATCATGGCTCATTGCAGCCTCAACCTCCCAGGCTCAAGTGATGCTCTTACCTCAGCCTCTTAAGTAGCTGGACCTACAGGCACTCACCGCCATGCCTAGCTAATTTTTTGTATTTTTTGTAGAGAATGAATTTTGCCAGGCTAGCCTCAAACTCCTAAGCTCAAGGAATCCTCCTAATTTGGTCTCCCAAAGTGCTGGGAATACAGGCATGAACCACTGTGCCTGGTTTCTTGTATACTTAATTTGTGGAGGGTTTT
>NW_016107664.1:1482820-1490556 GCF_001604975.1 Cebus imitator
TTTTTGTATTTTTAGTAGAGAAGGGGTTTCACTATGTTGGCCAGGCTGGTCTCAAACTCCTGAATTCATGTGATCTGCCTGCCTCGGCCTCCCAAAGCTCTGGGATTACAGATGAGAGCCACCATGCCTGGCTCAATCTTAAATTTTTTAAGACTTGTTTTGTAGCCTAATATATAATTTGTCCTGGAGAATATTTTATATGTAGTAGAGAAGAATGAGTTGGATGGAATGTTCTACATATGTCTATGTCCATTTGGCCTAGATTATTATTAAGTTTAGTGTTTCCTTGATTTTCTGTCTAGATGATATGTTTATTTTTTAAAATGGCATATTAAAGTCTTTTACTACTATTGTAGGGCCGGTAACCTCTCCTTTTAGAACTATTCATATTTGCTTTATATATTTAGATGTTCCAATTTGGGTACATATGTATTTACAATTTTTATGTCCTCTTGCTGAAGTGACAATATATTAATATATAATGTCCTTCTCTGTTATTTTTTACAATTTTTGCATTAAAGCCTGTTTTTCCTGAGTATAGGTACACTTAAATAAATCTAAGGATATCCTTAAAGATGAGGGAGTCTCCTATAGTCAGCATACTACAAGAAAAGAAAACCAACTGGCTTTTCTTTTTGTTTCTGTTTTTTAATTCATTAAACTACTCTGCACTTTTTTGTGGGGTGGGGGGAAGAATTTGATCCAACAAATTCAATGTACTTATAGATAGGTAGGGAGTTAATACTACCATTTCATTCTTTATTTTGTAGTTGTTTTGTAGATACTTTTTCTTTTCTTTCTCTCTTGCTGTCTTCCTTTGTGGTCAATTGTTTGTTTTTTTTTTTCTAGTAGTATGTTTTAATTTCTTGTTTTTAACTTTTTGTGTATTGTTTCTTTGTGAATACCATGAAATTTACAAAAACTTAGGTTTTTGTAATAGTTGTAGCACATAACAATAGTTATCGAACATTATTATAAGTTAATAACAAATTTTGATTGCAACAACAAAAAAACTCTACACTTTCTCTTCACTCCCTCTTCTCCACATTGAATTTTTATGTCACAACATTCATCACATTGTATATCCTTAAACAAATTATTATAGTTATTATTGTTTTTAATAGTTTTATCTTTTAACCTTCATTCTAAAGATGTAAGTAATTTCCACACCATCATTACCATATGTGTATATTCTGAATTTGACTGTGTACTTTTATCAGTGAGTTTTACACTTTCAAATTTTTCGTATTACTTACTCATGTCCTATTCTTTCAGCTCAAAGAATGCTCTTTGGTATTTCTGAAGAGGCAGGATGGATTTCCTCAGCTTTTATGTGTCTAGAAAAGTCTTTATTTCTTCTTTATTTCTGAAGTATAACATGCTGGGGACAGTATTCTGAGTTGACAGTTATTTTCCTTCAGTGTGTTAAATATATCATCTTACTCTCTCCTGACCTATAGGTGTTTCTGTTGAGATGTCTTCTGCCAAATGTATCGAAACTTGCTTATATGTTAATTGCTTCTTTTCTCTTGTTGCCTTCAGTATCTCTCTGTGGTTTTGATATCTGACAGTTAGATTATAATATGTGTTTCGTTAGCCTGATTTTGATGAAATCTGTTTGGAGATCTTTGATTTTTCTGTACAAAAATATTTATATCTTTCCCCAGGTGTTAGAGGTTTCCTGATCTTATTTCTTTAAGTATGGCTGTACCCCTTTACCTTTCTCCACTCTCTTGAACACCAATAATGGCTCTTGTAATGTGGTATCATACATCCATTAAGTATTTTAATGTGCTCTCATACATCCGTTAAGCATTCTTCTTCTTTTTTTGTCTTCCCCACTGCTTATATATTTTCAAATAATCTGACTTTGAATTCACAGATGTTTATTCTTCTTGGTCAATTCTGCTTCCAGTGTTCTCTGTTGCAGTTTTTTTTTTTGGGGGGGGGATTCACTTCACTTTTAGTTCTAGGATTTTAGGTTTTTAAAAATTATCTCAATTTCTTTGATATTTGCTTCTCTATGTTTTCTTTAAGTTCACTGAGCTTCCTTACAACTGCTATTTTGGGTCGGGTACAGTGGCTCAAACCTGTAATCCCAGCACTTTGGGAGGCTGAGGCAGGATATCACAAGGTCAAGAGATTGAGACCATCCTGGCCAACATGGTAAAACCCGTCTTTACTGAAAATGCAATTATTAGCTGGGCGTGGTGGTGTACACCTGTAGTCCCAGCTACTCAGGAGGATAAGGAAGGAGAATTGCTTAAACTCAGGAGGCAGAGGTTGCAGTGAGCTGAGATTGTGCCACTGCACTCCAGCCTAGTAATAAAATGAGACTCCATCTCAAAACAAACAAACAAAAAACATTGCTATTTTGAATACTTTGTCATGCACTTCAGTCATCTCTATCTCTTCAAGATCAGTCCCCAGCACATTGTTTTGTCCATTTGGTGATGTCATGTTTCCTTGATTGTTCTTGCTATTTGTGGTTGTGTTCCGATGCCTATGAATTGAAGGAAATATTTGTTACAGTCCTCACCATCTGGCTATGCCTAGTAATGTTCCTCAACAGTAAACCTGTCGAGAAATTTTGAGCAGACCCTCTGTAGTGGTCCCAAAGCCTATGATCACTATAGCTATTGCAGCACTAGAAGGAGCTCAAAGTCCAGGACAACCATGGCCAGTGTCACTCAGGCTTCAGTTCCTTGACTTATACAGCTGGCACAGTAGCTGTCTGGAATCAATCTGGGAAAGACTCAGTGAGAGCACCAGCTTTGTGTGGAGGCTGGTCATGGGTTCAAGCCTGGAAGACCAGTGGTCTATGTTTCCTGCAGCATAATGCTATTGGCTAGTTTCTCTTGTGTGGTACCTTCATTGGCCTCAATGCAGAGCAAGCACCAAGCTTTGTATATTTGTTGCTATGAGCCCAACCTTGTGCTTTTTTTCTAACTTGAGCCTAGGTGGTCTAGCCCTGATGGTACTCCCAAAATTTCTCATGGGTTCTCGGAATGGTGGGTAACCTGAATGTCTGCTTTGAGCTCCACTTTTCCCACTGCAGAAATTGTGAATGTAGGGCAGTTCTCTGTGTGTGGTACTGTTTTGGCTTGGGAGAGAAGTGAAATGGTCAGATAATTGTTCTTACTATTTGATTATGGTTTTTCTCAGTTTTGTGGCGCAATTGGGTGTCTCAGCCTCCCAAGTCCTTGGATATTCACACTGGTACTTTTGCCTGATGATAGTTACTAGTTGGATTTCTTTGTGGAGGAGTTAAGCTGTAGAATGCCTATTCTTTCATCTTGCTGCTGTAACTCTAAAAGAATGGATTTTTAAGGTCATTTGAATTCCTGAGATCTTAAGACTCTGGAAAGTATAGGAAGTCTCTAAATTGAAACATGATGTTTAAGCATTTGTATGTTAGTCAGTTTTTCAAATGTGAATTTTTTTTTCCCTAAGACATACTCCAAGACTTTCTGAAAGACACACAGAATTTAGGGACCAGTTTCAAAGCAAAAGTAAGAGGAGATGCTGTGCTATTCCATTTTAATTTAAGGGTCTCAAATTGTCTTCCTTCTTTCAATGCCTGGGTCTGATTAAACATAGTCTTTACAAGGTTTTAGGAGACAATTATGTACCACATTAATTCAAACGAATGTGACTGAGAGTCTCTTATTCTTTCCAAATCAGCAGCAAATATTGAGTGCCAATTATCTTTTAATTACTTTGTAAATAGCAGTCAAGAAACAGTGTGTTTTAGTGTGAGAGAAGACAGTAGTCCTGGGGAAGGAGAGAGTCAAACAGACTTGAGATACACCTAACATCAGTGACTTTTTGGAAGGAGGAATATTGGAGGCAATATGTTTTTAACCAGATATTGTTATAGTCTAAGTGTGCAGAATCAAGAGCCAGGTCTGTGATAGTTACAGTGTGAATGGAGGAGTAGTTGATTCTACAAGACAATTGCATCTAAATTGTAAGAAATGATGGAAAGAAAGGAATTCCAGGTTTAGCCAAGGGTGTTGAGTACTGCCAAGTGAGGAATCCTAGGTTTATGAGGGAAATGGAAATCATAAAGTCTTCCATGCTCATGTTATCATGGGAATGCAAATGCATTTGAGCAGAATTCTCCTATATGGTACGTAGAAAAAGGGAACTAGGGGAAGAAAGGTCTGGGCCGGTAATATGGATTTGGGTGTCATCTGCATAGGGATGATAAGATGACTTAGGTGAGTAAAAGAGAACAAAGAATATTGAGAGTGTCCAAAAAAAAGCACAAATGTCCAAAGGGGTATTTAGAGAATCAAGGGAGGGCTGGGTGTGGTGGCTCTCTCCTGTAATCTCAGCACTTTGGGAGGCTGAGGCAGGAGGATCACCTGAGGTCAGGAGTTCAAGACCAGCCTGGCCAACATGGTGAAACCCCCTTCTCTACTAAAAATACAAAAATTAGCCAGGCGTGGCGGTGGCACCTGTAATCCCAGCTACACTGGAGGCCGAGGCTGGAGAATGTCTTGAACATGGGAGGCGGAGGTTGCAATGAGCCGAGATCGCACCACTGAACTCCAGCCTGGCTGACAGAGCAAGACTGTGAAAAAAAAAAAAAAATCTAGGAAACCAAGGGAGAATGGTGTCATAAGACCTCCAGGTAAAATAGTCAACATCATCAAATACTACATAGGGATGTAGCATGAAAACCAAGAAAATAAAGGAGACCTTTAGAGACTGGGTAAGGAAAGGCATTCATGACCAAATCAGATTTAAGAGGCTCGGGAATTATGGTGGATTGAAAACAGACAAGTAAGTAATTAAAAGGAGTGGGAATGTCTAGAAAACAGTTTTTTTTTTTTTTTTTTTTAAAAGAGAAATAAATGGCTACCTCCTTGGCACTGTTAATAAAATATTATCCAAAGTAGTCCCAGCATTATATTTTATGGGGATATATAGTTTTTTTTTTTTCCAAATGGGAGACTTGTTTGTTATTGATAATAATATGGAAGATATTGATTGGCAGATTTTGGGTACATCAAAGGCAAAGAGTATGTTGCCGCCTGTCAAGTTTCTCATCTACATCAGCCCTACATCTCTAGTCTCATCTAAATCAGCCCATTGTCTGCATCAGTGCTGAATAGGTCAGTCCCCTGCTTAAAGACCTCTCTGGGTTCCTTGTTGCAAGAAGAAATACAATATTCTTAGCATAGCAGACAAGTTGTTTTGTATTCTGGTTCTAAACTCTCTGTCATATTTCATCTTCTATCACATGGGGCACAGGAGATTTCAGATTCTTTCCAAGTTAGATCTTTGTACATATTGCCCTTTCTACCTGGAAGAGCCTTCCTCTCATCTTTCACGTCTAATTCTAACTTGTCTTTCAACACTCAGCTAAAACACTCAGCTCAAAAAAGTCACCTAACATGGGTGACTTTTTGGAAGGAGGAATATTGGAGACACTATGTTTTAAACCAGATATTGCTATAGTCTGAGTGTGCAGAATCAAGAGCCAAGACTGTGATAATTACAGTGTGAATGGAACTATTTGTTTTTGAACCCTTTCATGCCTCTGTGGGTCCAGTGCAAGTATCCCTTTTTGATGCTTCACCCATAAGTTGTTTCTTCATATCTTTGCCTCAGCATCCTGCATTGTAATACGTCTATTTTCATAGCTGTGTTCTCCATTAGACTACATGAACTCTTAACACAGGGACTGTATTTTTTATTGCAATCTCCATGGCAGAGGCAAAACAAACTCTTGCTAAAAGCATCAGGAATGAATGTGGATTAATATAATAATATATACTGAGGTATATAAGATAGAAGTCAAGAAGCATATTATAAGTGCAAAAAAATGAACAGTTTCACCTTTGCTCCTTCATTTTTTAGCTGTGACCATATATAATGCATAAAATATGTGAAGCTATGCATTCCAAATGTGTTCTGCTACAGTCATTATGTGTTAGAACGTGGTTTTGGAGTTAAGCAGTCTCAGCTTTAAACATGACTTCTGACTCTAAAAGCTGTATGAATTTGAGCAAGTTAATTTCTCTGAACCTGAGTTTCCTATTGGTCAAATGAGGATAATACTGTATAGTGTGGTTGTGAAGGTAAAATTGACAAAATATAGATTAAACAATTTAATGACCAGCATTTAGTCATCATTAACGTTACAATTATTTCCAACTCTCACCTTCATGGCTGATATTTCTTATCAATTTCTCTCTGGTCTTGTATTTGGCTCATTTGCAACTTTTATTCATTTTATAAGGAGAAGAATGTTTCAAAGTAGAATTTTGATGTTAGGAAATTTAACGTCAGCTGTACTTCACCTACATAAATGACGCCATTTGATTCATAATACTCACTGCCAGCATTAAGTGAATTTACAAAAATCTAGAATGAAATATAGGTGTTGATACAGTAAGTTGCCAATTAAATTTGAATTGTTCGTAAGTCTTCAAATAATTTCCCAGTGAAAGTCCTAGCTTCACTTGCTAAGCCGGATCTGAGGACACCTTTTTTGTCTTATCTTCTGGAATCTATTGCCCTCAGTTATTTAGATAACTTAGATATTAGCTCTTTTTATTTTTTTTAGCAGAATTTTTGTGGTTAATAAAAACATGTGTTTACAGCTTTTTGCATAGATAAAGGAAAGGATTCCACATCTAATTTAGATCAAGAGATAAATTTTTAGAAAAAATGATGGATATGTCCTCTGAGAGCAGTGGAATGCAATGATGTTCTGTCTTTTTCTGATTGAGTTCCTGGCATTTCAGAACCCTTCCACACCCACACCCAGGCAAAGACACAGTGGTCACAACTACAGCTCCTGCAGTCTCATTTCCAGAGCACATCCGTTGTTTTCCATATCATCTAATAAATCCGTCTCTTTAGCCTAGTGGTGAAAAGCTTATATAAATATTAAAACTTCAACTATTCCCTTGAGTTTTCTGTTGGCTAACCTGCAGCCATGGGCTGGTTTGGATATTGACATGCATTTGCTATGTAGATCATTCATGCCACTTTTGTGAGTCCAGTGGTGATAAATTCAGTTGTCTTGAAAATTTATCAGGCTGTTTTAACACCCCGTTTATGAAAACTTAAATAATTGACACCCTCATTGAAAAGGTTCTAGGTTCAAAGTATCTTTCTTATTCTTTCAGCATATATCATTCTGATGATATATATCTATATATATTTTAGGAAGTCTTGGCCAGGAGATGATTGGAACAGTCATTGGAAAGAAAGCAAGAATGTGAAGAACTGATTGGAGCCAAAACGTTTAACCTTGCATTGTTATTCCTAGAACAGATTTTTTTTAAAACTATATTTAGAAGTGAAGTATTTTACTGTTTACTAAATAGGGGTAGTTAACATTACTGGGGTGAAATTAAAATGTATAATAAAAAATCCTTATCCATCGAATAGGAGAGAAAATGGAAGGCATATATTTAAAAACAAAATCAATACTTGGTGTATAGTGGGCAACAGTAAATGAATGTGGGATAGGATTGATTAGATTCCTAGTGAAATGTAATACTACCTTTATAAAATATTTATTATATCCTTAAGTAAAAACTTATATGATTGACCATCATTGTTAATATAGTAGACTTATTTTGGAAAATACATGTATTCCATTTTTTCTTTTTATTACTCATTTTTCATTTATTCTCTTAGATAGCAATCAATGAAGTGTCCTCCAGTACTATTCTGTCTTTTCGTTTTTTCTTTTTTCTTTTTTTTTTTTT
>NW_016107664.1:1490578-1500750 GCF_001604975.1 Cebus imitator
ACCTCGGCTCACTGCAACCTCTGCCTCCCAAGTTCAAGGGATTCTCCTGCCTCAGCTTCCTGAGTAGCAGGGATTACAGGCACCCGCCACCATGCCTGGCTAAATTTTTGTATTTTTAGTAGAGATGGCGTTTCACCATGTTGGTCAAGCTGGTCTTGATCTCCTGACCTCAGATGATCCACCCGCCTTGGCCTCTCAAAGTTCTGAAATTACAGGCATAAGCCACTGTCCCCAGGCACTGAAACTATTCCTATACTTTTTTTTTTAATGGTGAAAGAAGCAAATTTTTCTAATACAGTTTCCTATGGAGTCTGCAGATTTGAAGCTAATTCTAGCTAAGTACAGGAGAACTGAATGGGAGTCTATCAGTACTCTACTATTGTTTCACTAGTCCTTCCAAATTAGTAAAACATTTTACCTGCTGCCAATAGTCTCCTTTGGCTAATGTTTTAAAAATGTCTCTTTGGTTATCTAGATTATTAATTAAAACAAGTTTGATATTTTAATAATCAATAATTCTGAAATGCTTCATACATTAGAAATTAATTGTGTTGAGGTGTCCCTATAGATCCAAGATTTTATTCCTGTGTTTACTGTCTTTACAGAGACAAAATAGAAAATAGTAAATTTCATAAATGTGTTAGCTCCCTTTCTGTAAGACCTATTAGAGAAAATAAAGAAAATCCAATATGCTTTTCTGTCTGTGAAGTACAATTTTAAATTATAGTAGTGGCTGTGTGCAGTGGCTCATGCCTGTAATCCCAGCACTTTGGGAGGCCAAGGCAGGCAGATGATGAGGTCAAGAGATCGAGACCATCCTGGCCAACATGGTGAAACCCTGTCACTACTAAAAATACAAAAATTAGCTGGGTGTGGTGGCACGCACCTGTAGTCCCATCTACTCAGGAGGCTGAGGCAGGAGAATCACTTGAACCCGAGAGGCAGAGGTTGTAGTGAGCTGAGATGGTGCCACTGCAATCCATCCTGCATGGCCAGACTCTTGCGACATAGCAAGACTCCATCTCAAAAAAAAAATTACAGTAGAAATAAAACAGACAAAGGATTCAGATGAATTTGAGTTTTATTGGCTAAACTGAAATATCACTCTTTGCATGTCTTGAGTTGTGCTGGTTAGGAAATCATAGTACAAAGGTTGTTTGTAGGCCAATGGTTTGACTATTAATTTTTGCATACTTTCCCCAAAGCTTTCTTAAAACAGCTATTTTTTTGGTTTTGAAGAATAATATATTCGTGCCTATTCTAACCTGATTTCTTCTACCTGAGACCTAAAAGGCATATTGCCCAATAGTCATGACTTTGACTTCATGCTCAAAGTACAATGATATTGTTACTATAATTCATAAATCGCTCAGAGAGTTCATAGTAATAAAAATAGGAAGAATTACATATCTAAATGATGGATTTTTAAACACTAGGGCCTGGGTGGCTACTCTTATCCACTACATGGCCACTCAAATCGTTTCATACCGACAGCCTTCTCTCAAATGAGGTATAAAGAAAGACTAGGAAACATATTTTTGTCACTATTGCTTGCTTTGAAAGAGGGCCAGGTGATAGAAGAGGCTGTATTACCTTCTTTCAAGTGTAAAAAATTTATTCTTGTTTGTCTTCTTAGATTTGAAGAAGAACTGACCAGCAAGTGGTTACATCTCTTTGAAGGCAGTGGAGTCCCATATGGCCCAATCAACAACATTAAGAATGTATTTGCAGAACCTCAGGTTTGTTTTTTGAAGTTTAACAACACGAGCATTTGCCTCTCTTTTCTGTCCAGATTGGTTTATATCAAGGTACCTTTGCCACTGATCTTAAGCTTAAGTCACATGATATGATTTTTCACTGTTATATTAAAATTGTTTGTGGGTTTGAGATAAAAAGAACCAGAACTTAGAAGTAAGTGGCTGTCCATGGCCGGGTGCGGTGGTTCACTCCTGTAATCCCAGCACTTTGGGAGGCCAAGGAGGGTGGATCACCTGAAGTCAGGAGTTTGAGACCAGCATGACCAACATGGAGAAACTCCGTCTCTGCTAAAAATACGAAATTAGCTGGGCATGGGTGGTGCATGCCTGTAATCCCAGCTACCCGGGGGGCTGAGGCAGGACAATTGCTTGAGCCCAGGAGGTGGAGGTTGTGGTGAGCCAAGATTGCGCCGTTGCACTCCAGCCTGGGCAACAAGAGCAAAACTCTGTCTAAAAAAAAAGAAGTGGGATGCATAAGCGTACTTATGTTACATTTAACATACTGTATTTCTTCATCAATCACTACATGAAGTTTCTGAGGCCAGGGTATTTAATTTTCCTGAAAAACAGAAATATACACAATTGAGATATTGGGGTTGGGTACTCAGAGACTGTTTTTTGTAAGAAGAAATATGAGAACTTTCATAGTTGCAGTCCACCTCTGATCATCTGATTATCCTAAAATGTACAGAGCAGGTCATATTTAATTCTGCAAATGAGAGAACTTCTTTTGGTTTGATTAATATATGTTATTTGTGAGACATAAATTTTACACTGATAGTGATTTGTGCTCTACATTACTTATCAGGCTCCTTTTTGGTGCCCAGGAACAGGGTCACCTGAAAATATATTTATTTTATAACATTGTTCAAGTGATTATTTTTAGATATCAAAATAATGTTTTGAATTTATTACTTCAATCAATATAACTAGAAGCAATTTTGCATTTCTCAAATTCATGGATTAATCCCCAAAGGTAGAGGGACTCCATTTTAAAGCTTTCACTATGATTATTCAATCATCTTGTCAGTTTCCAACATTCAAAACTATGGGGTATTTTTCTTTGGGTTCTTTATTTAGTGGCAGGTTTTTCTTAGAAATAAACTATTGAACATAGAATACACCTCCTGAGGGAGGAGATCTTTGTTGGAAAACCAATCTATCTCTTTAATTTTGGTACCTTTAATCTTACACGAATATCTGCTTAAAAGAAAATTGAAATATTTTGCATTTAACGGTTATGACATTTACTGGCAAAAATGTATGAAAAGTGAATGAATACAGGAATTTTGCATGTGCTATTTTTCTGCCAAGATTGTGAGTATGACAAAGCTTTGTTCGTATTAAAACACTGGTCAATAATGGTCAATAAGTGTTTGACATAGGGGGACCCATTTGTTGTGTACTATGTGAATTCATCTGAAAGGGACCCCACACCATCCATGGATTAATGTCTGGTGATTCCTTACAAGGAGGTAGCATTGTGCACACTCTGAATGTAGGAGAACAGGGGACCGTTGTTCTCACTTTATAACTTTGAGTGAGGCCAAGCCACCATTTGAAGCTGTTGTGTATTGAGATGTGTGTAGAACTTCATGTATATCTCAATTTGAGGGTACATTTTTCTGGAGATACTTCCTAAGAGTTTTCCATCAGCATTTCTATTGCTCTGTGTTTTATCAGAGATGAAGGCACCAAAGCAAAGAATTATTTTTAAATAATTATATTATTTATAATTTATATAATAATATATTAAATACATATAATTATTTAAAAATATATTAAGTATATTCAAACACTACCTAGTTTTTAGGCTTTGATAAAGATTTACAATTGCACCCACTGTCTTAAAATTATTCACTTTATTGGCTAGTTCAAAGTGAATATAGGATAATTAGGATTTTCATACCTAATTTTCTCTTGCGGTTTGGTGTAATTACTTTAATCTTTGCATCTCAATTCTTTTGGAACTACAAAAATTTCTGTTCTTACTCTATGGCATATTTTTAGTCATTAGCCTACCTTCCAAAATGGAGAACAATTTATGTTACCTAAGTCAGCATACCAGCTTTTGATACTGTTGCAAATGTCTCTACAAACTGCCCTTTGCGAAATTTGTGTAAAGCAGATTATTTTTAAAAAACTTGAAGATGACATCTAACTATGATGACTAAGTTCATTCATTTATTCAACAAACTTTTGATATATCCAGTGCTTGTGACTTAGCATAAATTCAGTACACAATGTGTACCTGTTATTAAGTCCATTTTGAATTTATTTATTAGAAAGGTAGGGATTAATGAGTTGGTTAGCTCTGGAATGTGCAAGTTTTCCAAATAATCAAGTGACTCCTGTGTAGTCCCCCCAACTTTTAAAATTCTCCCCACCATAGCTATCATCCTGTGTGCTTCTGAGAGAGGCTGAGAAGCTCTATCTTCAGGGCTGGTTGGAAAACCCTTGGTAATCTGAGGGAACTAAGTGTAACATAATGGTTAAGATCATGGAGTCAAAATTGGTGGGCAGTTTATTATGAACTTTCTAGACTTTGGTTTCCTTAAGTGTAAAATGGTGGACTAGCATCTGAGTTATTGTTTATAAAGAAACAGCACAGGGATTGTGAGATGGTAAACAGCCAATGCCTAGTAGTAGCTGTGGTTATGTTGGTGCCCTTATATTCCTGTTTAATTTCTTTTACTTATCTTTGTATAGTGGATAGAAGAAAATCTAGTGTAACTTTGGGGATGGGGATCATTAACTTAAACTTGTACTCTGCTATCCTTTTGTAAAAATATATCTGCAAACTCTATGCCAAGATAAGGATTTCCCTTCCTTATTTCTGATTATTGAAAACCCTTTTATTTTTCATTTTTTGTAAAAGTTTTTTCTAAGTATGATTTCCATTTAAGGTATCCTCCCTTGTTTTGCCTCTGGTGAGCTGTAGAGTTTCTTGGCCCTGGGTGCGTGGAAACGGCTACTTCTGTTCAGATGTGGGAACGCACCACTGGCGCGCGTGGCCCACTCTCCGTGTGCGCTGTGCCAGCACAGCTGCTCTGAAAATTGCTCTGGGTGAAGTACAAGGCCTGGAACATGGGGCAGGAATGGAGACTTCGATAAAATGAAAAGGGGTATGTGTAACAACAACAACAAAAGCCAGGATTGGGAGCTTCAAGTAACAGCAGAAAAATTTGAGTGCCTACTTCTCAAGTAGACCATTTACATTTCATCTGTGGTTTGAACTTGGAGACAACAAAAATTTACTTGATAGTAGAAACTATTTTTAGCCTAACAATTTCATCATAGTCTCATGGATTGAGGTAACTTGATTTTTTGGTTCAACCAAAACAACAGATGATATTATTTTTCATGGATAAATGAAAGATTGTCTACCTCTTATCCTCTAATTATATGTGACAGACCTTTGCACAGTTAAACTGATCCTACAGGCATCCACTGTTAAGTCAGTCAAGAATACTGCAGGCTGGGTGGAGGGGGATTGGTCTGCATTTACTGAAAGTTCTGAGGAGTTTTTATGCAAAACCTTTAGCGTGGGAGTTTTATTGTCTTTCTCTCTCAATGACAAATTATCTGTGGAAAGCTCTGTGCATTATAGATGTATAATATAGATTATCTGCATATAGATTTTAATAGCCAGTCATTTTTCCAAGTACTTTCTTAAAATATCTTTTTTTAATCAAGCCAAGATTGTGCAGTACATTAAAGGAATTCTTAAAAAGTTTTAAAAACTTACTAGATGACCTCAGTATGGTCCTATTTAACATACCCTTGGGAACATGTGCATGAAATACATTATGGTTTGAGGGTTTCCAACCCAAACAAACTTAAAAGAAAACGCAGCTTTTAATAGAAACTATTCAAATTCCTGCAAACATAGGTATATATCTTACCACTGAGAGGGATTAAAAACATCATTGTCTACCCTGAGAATTAAAAGGCAATGTGACATTCTGCTTTTAGACTTCACTTAAAACTGTATATTTGGTGATTCTAGCATATCACCACTTTGATTAAACTGCTTAATTAAAAACGATGAGTGATTGAACCTGAGGGTAGGGAAGAGAGGGCTAAGGGTGTCACAAAACTGGTGTTATTTAATAGAGTCTTCACATTTGTACCACACAAGTCGAATATATCAGGTGTAAGACATCACCCTGAAGCATCACTTCTTAGAACTATTGGGAGGAAAATATCAGAACTATTGAAATATCACAGCTGGCCCTGATTTTAACTAGTGCCAAACACCTGCAGGCTCTAAAAGGATACCAAAACAAAACTCCACCCCATGGCAGCAAGCCATCCCTTAAAAACTCTTTCTTAACTTTGCATCACCATCAAAATTAATTTAACATTTTCTCCAGAAACCTTATTCTTCCTGTCCCAGAAGGCCATTACAACCCCTATAGCAAATCTTTCATACGGGATGAATATGTCATAGAAACAGAGTGAAGTCTTGAAATATTTGAAGGCTGAAAATTATCTGTTTTCATCTCATTATTTGTGTAAGCTTTTGAAATTAGAGAGTTTAGTAATCTCTAGACTAGCTCGTATTCTCTGAGTGATTTTGTTTTAGCACATTTTGGCAAAATATCTGAGCATCTTATTTTTTTAGAAAGGCCAATATTCATATAATAAGCATCAGAAGCACCCCAAAATACAGAGTAGCTTTCAAGACCTTTCTACCACACTCTCTCTCCCTCTCTCTCTTTCTCTCTTCTGATGCATTTTAAAGATCACCTTTCAAATGACATTAGTTAATATTTCTTGAAATGCAGTTTCATAGCCCTCAGAGGGTTATACCCGTCAAGCAAAATTATATTCTTGTTTCTAATACTGTTGGGAAATACATACATACAATGGTCTCTGCAACTGGAAAACTGTTGATGAAGATCTGATGTAAAATAGTAGGTCTGGAAATAATTCCTAGCAGACAAGGAGATAAAAACATAAATTTTATGTGTGTCTCTGAATATGCATGACAGATTTAAATGATGTATAAATTTGGATATACCATATTTTTGTGTTTGTTTTATTAATAAATATAATATTTAATATTTAAAATATAATATTTAATATTTAAAATAATATAAATATAATATTTTAAATTATTTTAAATATTAAATATAATATTTTAAATATTATACTTTATATTTAAAATATTTGGATATACCATATTTTTGTGTTTGTTTTATTAATACATATTTTTATTAATATTAGTTTTATTAATAAAATTATTTTTATTATTAATAAATTAATAAGAACATAATATAATAATGTGATATAATTAATAATATAATATGATCAATAATATAATAATAACTTAATCAATTTATTAATAATAAAATTATTATTAATAACAAAAATAAATATTTTTGTTAATAAAAACACAAATAATATGTTATATCCAAATATTTTAAATATAAAGTATAATATTTTAAATATTTGAAGAAATAATGTATTTCCGACTTAGGTGATAAAATAAAAATGGGGAGTTTAAGCTCCCAGTTTTATAATATATGAAGTGTAAGGCAATAATGTACAGTTTTATTTTGTTTAGTTGAGAAAATTATCCTGTTGCAAAAAACTTCCTGTGTTACTATTTAAGAGGAAACATTAAAAATGTCGAATAAGAATCAAGGACTTATAACATTACTGGCATTTATATTCTTTTTCTTCTATATACCTACAAAATTTGGACACACTTTTTTATGGATGTAATGTCTTTAGGCTATAACACACAGGGGCAAACGAGGTCATACTCACTTCTTCATTTAGTCATTCCTTCTTTAATTTAATAAATTGTCACTGACATCAGCTATGTCTATAGTCTTGTGTTTGGTGTTTGGCAAGGAGTAGTATGATGGTAGAAAGTCAATCAAGAAGACAAAGCTGTCAAAATTTCAAGGATTTTGCAGTTTAGGTTAAGGTAGAAAGTGTTCAGTGTCACAGAAGAGTTACATATAAATGCTCTGAGCATTTTTCATAGCAAGAAATAACAGGTATAAAACTTGAGGTTTTCTTGTTTAATGATGTAACGAAAGTTTAAAATCTGACAAAATAATTTAAAATGTCTTAAGCATATTTGCCCAAGAACTCTTTATCCTTTCAAATATCTTTTGTAATTAGTTTATTCTATTATTAATAAATTCCTTCTCAATGACTAAGAAGAAGATAATAGAGGGTTTCAGCTTTTACTATTTAGCAACTTTGAAATTATTTGTGATCTTGAGACATAAAATATATTTTGATGTCTCATAACATTATTCTTTCTCTGTTTCTCTCTCTCTCTTGCATTTGCTATAGTTGATTCATCAAGCTCCACATATGTACTTTGTATTTTCTGAACACTTCTATAATATTTCACAGTGGAAATATATAGTATAATAATTAACTTTTACTAAACCTTGAACTTGCAAGCCAAAGACATAATTTTTTTAATGTGTAAAAAATTAAAATCAAGAAAGCTGAATTAATATTATTTGGGGGCATTTTGCAACCAAAATAAAGAGTAATTTGTGGCTGGGTGCGGTGGCTCACATCTGTAATCCCAGCACTTTGGGAGGCCGAGGCAGGCAGATCACCAGGTCAGGAGTTCAAGACCAGCCTGACCAAGATGGTGAAACCCTGTCTCTACTAAAAACACAAAAAAATTAGCTGGGCATGGTGGTACGCACCTGTAGTCTCAGCTACTCAGGAGGCTGAAGCAGAAGAATTGCTTGAACCCGGGGGGCTGAGGTTGCATGGAGCCAAGATTGTCCACTGCCACTCAAGCCTGATGACAGAGTGAGACTTTGAAAAAAAAAAAAAAAAAAAAAATGCAATTTGTATCAGCTAATTTTTGAAAACAGTTTAGCACAGTGCTATACAATAAAAACATAATGCAAGCCATATTTGTCATTGAAAGTATGTAGTGGGAAAATTTTAAAATGAAATAGCAAAATGAATTTAATATTGTTAATAGCAAAATGTATAATTTAAATTTTATATTTTATTTAACTTAAAATATTCAAAGTAGAAATTAAAGGGGAACCTTAATGAAACATTTTAAAGTCTGTGCTAAGTCTTTGAAATCCATTGTGCGTCTTATGCTTATAGCACTTATTGCAGACTAGCCACATTTCAAGTGCTCAGTAGCCACATGTGGCTAGTGGCTGCAATATTGGCAGGATCAAGATAGCCAATTATAAAATATGTGGGAGTTTTTTCTTTACTTTATTCTCCAGCTTTGCTCACTTTTTAGTTATTTTAATTTTCATTTGTTAGCCTCTACCTAAATTTAACATGTTATTTTAGAACTTAATGTCTTCATAATATTTTATTTGAAGGCGTAAGAGTTTCATCTTTTATAAGTCCTATATAGAGTACATAATTAGCATGCATTCTACTACCCATTTCTTTTTGGAAACCTCCTAAATTTGTTTTAGAAGAAAAAGCTTTTACTCAAACAAATGATTTCTATAGTAACAAAATGAAAACATGTAATATGTTATCGACTATCTTTTCTGATACAAACACTATCAGATTTTAGGGCTTTCAGGCTTCCTGTTCTTGAGGGGGTTGAAAAGAAAAATGCAAGGCCTAGATACAGAAAACTGTTAACATTAACCTTGATTGAGAGACAGAAAGTGTTTGAATATGTGTAGAGACATAGTCATTCATGGCTGCAAACACTGAATATTGTTAAAGAATCAGTTATTCCCAGATTACTTATAGCTCTAATATAATTGCAGTCAAAGTCCCGGTATAATATTTTTCTGAAAATTTTTAAAAAATAGTTTTTCAAGTCTACCTGAAAAAAAAAAAAAACATGTGGACAGGAATAGCAGATATTTTGTATGGCTAAACATAAGTAATGAGAAGGAAGCAAGCATTATCATACATAATTAAATATATTCCAATACCACAATAATGGGGCTAGCAGAAAATAAAGAGATAGATTAATGAAACGTAAAGAAAAACTTTAAAACATGCATAGAGATTTGGTGTGCGATAAAAATAGCATGACAAATAAAAGGAGAAAGGCAGACATTTTCTCTTTGAAACAAAGGAAATTAACTTATTTTTCTCTTAGAATTACATCTATGCTTTATTCTCAGATAAGAGAGGTTTCAGAGTTTACTGTAAACTATTTTTAACTGAAAGAAAGTATTCACGAAAATGAGTTAGATTTTAAGAAACAGAAAGATTTTCTAAGCATCAATGTAATAAAAGATGTCAGAGGCCGGGCACGGTGGCTCAAGCCTGTAATCCCAGCACTTTGGGAGGCCGAGGTGGGTGGATCACGAGATCAAGAGATTGAGACCATCCTGGTCAACATGGTGAAACCCCGTCTCTACTAAAAATACAAAACATTAGCTGGGCATGGTGGTGCGTGCCTGTAATCCCAGCTACTCAGGAGGC
>NW_016107664.1:1501300-1565104 GCF_001604975.1 Cebus imitator
TTTGAGGCAAGGTTTTGCTCTGCCTCCAGGCTGTAGTACCTGGATAATTTTGTTTATTTTTTGTAGAGATGAGATCTCACTATGTTGCCCAGGCTGGTCTCAGCCTCTGGCCTCAGCCTATGCTTCTGCCTCAGCCTTCCGAAATGCTAGGATTATGTACCTGGCTAAGAACAGATTTTTTAAAAAAAATTTTAAATATTTATTTTTTTTGAGCTGTGTCTGTTCTGTTGTCCTGGCTGGAGTAAACTGACAGTATCTTGGCTCACTGCAACCTCTGCCTGTCAGACTCAGGTGACTCTCATGCCTCAGCCTCCCCAGTAGCTGGGATTAGAATGGTGCACCACCATGCCCTGCTAATTTTTGTATTTCTAGGAGAGACGTGGTTTCACCATGTTGGCCAGGCTGGTGTGAAATTCTTGGCCTCAGGTGATCCCCACACCTTGGTCTCCCAGAGTGCTGGGATAATAGGCATGAGCCATCGTGCCTGGCCTAGATCCAATGGTCTCAGTACCGTTGTTGAAAAGACTTTTTTTTCCATAATGAATTTTCATGTCAATCAATCTTTCTCAAAATCAATTGACCACTAATATAGATTATTTTTAAATTCTTGATTATTTAGAAATGTCTTATTTAGTATTCACTATTTTGTATTTCCCAAACTTTCTAATGTTAATTTCTAATATTGCATGTTGTGTTTGAAAACATACTTTGTGTGATTTCAGCTCTTTTATATTCATTGAGTCTTGTTATGTCTTAGCGTATAATCTATTTTCTAGAATGTTTCATGTATTTTTGGAAGAATGGGTATTCTGTTGGAAAATTTTATAGATGTCTGTTAGGTCCCTTTGTCTGCCTTATCAATATGAAGATCTCTCTAATTCTAGTAACATTTTTAATATCTACTTTCTGGTATTAGTGTAGCCACTCTATTCTCTTTCATGGTGTTTGATTATATTACATATCTTTTCATTTTCAACCTGTTTATAACTTTGATTCTAAAGTATGTCTTATGTAGAAGGTAAATAGTTGGATCCTGTTTTTTTTCTTTAATTCAATCTGAAAGTATCTACCTTTTGATTAGGTTATTCAAGGCATTCATACTCAATGTTATGATTTACAGGATGGATTTACATCTGCTATTTTGCTTTCTGTTTTCTATGTGTCTTATGTCTTTTTTACCCCTCTGCTATCACTTTATTTCCTTCTTAGCAGGGGCAACAAGAACCACCTCCCCCACCCCATTCCTTGGTCTGCCATGTTTAAGGTAGAGCTTCCACCTTACATGTGGGGATGCGATGGGGGAAGGCAGACCATGTCATTTTTGCTATGTCTGCCCAGAATGTATCTTCTGCAGCACAGGCTATGAGAAGTGAAAAACACAGCAGCCTGCTCCTCTTGGGGTAAAGCCATAGTCCTAGAGTAGAAGGTAGGTAGAGAGTAAGCACTCCTTATCTTGGCTGCACCTGCCTGGAGTAGAGTGCCTCCGTTAGAGGCACTTTTGTAATATAGGGGTGTAGAGCTTGGTGGTAATGGTGGAGGTTAATGGAATAAACCATGGCTCATATGCCATGGACCCTCACCATTCTTACTATGATTGAGTTGATTTTCTTGAATGAATGTTTCTTCATTTGCTGTATGATCTTATAATAATTTTTAGAGAATTTCAATTCTTTTTAAAAATAATTTTCACCAGATAAATTGCTGTTTTACTAAGAAGAAGGTTCATTTCAAAAGTTGTGCCCTGCATGCTTTACCCTGCCCCTTTCCAAGATAAACCGAATGTATCTTTACTCTAGCAGAATAAATATGCTAAATTTATTTTACTTTGTGCTTGGTGCTCATTCTCTTTCAGTTATTTCCTATACCCTCAAGAACCTCTGACTGTGCCCTACTGTGGTGTTATAGCCTCCTTGCCCTGACCTTGTTAGCTGTGATCTCCCATCTCACTTTTTTTTTTTTTTGAAAGTCAAGTGTGAAAGTTATACAATAGTTGTGTTTGGAGTAATCTCCCAAAGAACACCTTGGCTCAAATCATCCTGGAGCCTTGTTTATGTTTCTGGACCTAACAACGTCCAGTGACTTCTAATGTCTTTCATAGGGCTTAGGATTTGGCATAAGTAGATTGCCAGGAATTATTCTGGTGCAAACTATGTGGTTCATAAACAGCTTTAAATAGTCATATTCTCAAGTTTTTCTCTCATGATCGCCCTGGTTATTTCCAGTTTTCTGGGATACTTTATTTGTTTTTTTTGGACAAAATACGATGACTTTCATTACCCTAATCTACTGTGCACTTCCACAACTGCACTGTCTTTGGGGCAAGGTGGCAGGAGATCACAAAGGGAAAAAGACCAATGGGATTTGGCTCTACCCTTTGGAAACTGTGATTTCTTTAAACCTAGAGGAATGTCTCCTTTCTTAGGGTTTTGTCTTTTGTTCACTCCCATTCCCTCTTTTGTCACTGCTGCTGTTACCACCGTCAGCAGAGGATTGCCTGAGGTCTGGTGGGTAGGCAAATGAACAAAATAATTTTTTTTTTTTTAAAAATTTGAGGGTTTTTCACATACTCTCTGAATGTCTTGCATTCCCTTTCCCATAAGCCAGAACTAGAAGGCTTCTCCTGGGCTTTTTCTTTCTCCCTGCTTTTCAGGGCTCACTTCTTTGTTTGTTGTGTGTTGAGTTCAGACCAGGGGATACAAGAGTAGAAAAGTTAGTCATGTTACCACTTGTTTGCTGGTATTTGAATTCTGTTCTTCTTCCTCAGTCCATCTGCTGCTATTTACTTTCGAATCCTCAAATAGCTGCTCCTTGTAGTCTGTCCAGGATTTAGAGCTGTGTTCAGTGGGAGAGATGGTGTAGAGTTATTGCTCCATTGTACCCGCAACCTGAATGTTCCAACTTTAAAGCAATATTTTCTTACTATTTTTGAAAAAAGTGTTTTGATCGTTTTACTTAAGAAAAATCCTGACATAGCTGTTAAGTTGAAGTACTCGAAAAATTTAGATATTTTGTAAGTACTTATTCATAGAATTTAGAATTTTCGTAATATATCTAATTCAAACTATAGAAATATATTGTATAAAAGAATAAATAACTGGAATTTTTATAAAGCATGGATTATTATATTGATTATAATGTAAGCAAATGTTATAGTTCTGGACATGTATATGATATATTTATAATAATACTGTATTACTTTTTAATTACTTATATACATATTGGAATTCTGTTTTTTTAATTAAAATAAAATGTTTTTTGTTGAAAAGACAGAGAGAAAATCTGACACAGGGGAATGAATGGTTAGCTTCTTTTTAAACTACTTTCTTTAAATACAATTTTTCTATACTAAGGCATTTGATAGTTACCTCGCATTTATTCAGTATTCTCTGGTAAATACAGTGTTTTGGAGTGTGAGGGAAACAAAATTTTCAGAAAGAGATATAAGACATCAGAATCTGCAATGGTCGGGGTGAGTGAGGAAAAAAAAGTCTTGTTTTTTGGTATCTGAGCAATACTAAATAATCCATCCCGTACTTTACCTCAAATATAATACAATCTTGAAACATCTTGTGGTTCTGTTAAGTAAGAAAGTGCTCACAAAATGATAGGAACATGGCAGAAGTACAAAGAGGAAACATTAAGAGTTTTCAACAGCCACTTTGGGACAATTTGTATAACAAATTGTATTACTGGATTCAACTTTTCAGAATAAAATAAATATTCATGAAGTCATACAAAATTAAATACATAGTTGAATACATAAATAAAAAAATCTGAAATATAGAATTTCAATTAATAAACCTAGAAGGAAGAAGAGAAATAGAAAATTACCATTAGGTAAACACCATATTAATAATTGTTTTGGAAAAGGACCATTGGCGGATGCCTCAGAGTCACCTGGGAAACTTTTTCAATATACAGATCCGAGTTCCAGCAAGAGAAAATACAGGTATAGGATGGAGTTAGGGATATCTGAATTTTAAAAGACGCTGCAAGGATTTCATTCTAGAACCATAGAATATTTTAGATAGAGTGCTGTTGCTATGTACATAGTTTTCATTGTTAGACATAGTATATTTCCATCTTCTTCATTACAAAGGAAAATTCCTTCATTACTGTGAAGGAATCTTATAGACACCATCTTAACCAAGTCATCATACATCCTAAGTATATAACCAAGTCATCATTCATCATACATGAACTTCCACATCATGTGCCCCTTGATATGATGTATAACCTTAATTTCCTGCCGGAAATGCATGACTTTAGTTTAATTGTGGAAAAACATCTGGCCAGCTCAAACTTGGGGACAATGACATAGCTGACCAGTATTCTTCAGAAGCATCAAGTTTATGGAAGACAAAACCTGAAGAACAGTTTCAGATTGGAGAAGGCTAAACAACATGACACTTTTATGCCATGTGGGATTCTAGATTGCTTCCTAATCCAGAGAAAAGAACCTTATTGGGCCACTTGCCAAAATTCAAACAAAATCTGTAGATTAGTTAATAGCCCTGTATCCATTTTGATTTTTTGGTTTTGATACTTTTACCACGGTTAGGTAAGATGTTAATAGTAGAAGTTGAGATGGGAGTATGTGAAAACTTCACTTTGCAACTTTTTTGCAAGTCTAAATTTATTTTAAATAAAAAGCAAAAATAACGCAAAACAAATTTCATTTCAAATATCTCACATTACATAAATGCAAAGACAAAGAGCCTTGAATTTTTTAAAAATGTGAAAGCGTATAGTGGCAAAGGGGGAGCCCCATATATGCTATGGTTTTCATTTGTGTGTCATTTCACTTATTGATTATAATAATCTTCCTTTTGGTGTTCCCAAAACATGAAACACTGAGTAGTATAAAGCCTGAAATATTATTAATATTTCTTCATCATGCTTGAGATTTTAATTTTGATGTCTGAGGACCACTAAGACAGCTACACACTCAATCAAATGTTCAAATCAAATCTATTCTCCACACAATTGTAGTTGATCCCTTGTCAAGAATTTAAATGAAAGATAATTTAAATTCATTTTTCTTTACAAAACAGATTTTTGCTAATTTACAAAATGTAATTAAATGTTACCAGAATGCAGTTACTCCTGGAAGTACTTCTCTACAGATTCTCAGTTTTGTAAAATAGAAAAGTCTCATTTAACTTTTTTGAAAAATGGTATATCACCAAAATTGGTTTCAGACGCTATCCAATTCCTTGTGGTACCCTGAAGTGTCAATACTTGTTCTAAGCCCTTCTATTTCATGAGGTGGTGGTTCTCAAATACATTGTTGCTCAGAGTTACCTGGGAAACTTTCCCAATATGCCGATCCCAGAGCTCCAGCAAGAGAAAACACAGGTTTAGGAGGGAGTTATGGATACCTGAATTTTTAAAAGATTCTGCAAAGATTCCATTCTAGAACCATAGAATATTTTAGATAGAGTGCTGTGGCTGTATATATGTTTTTCACAGTCAGACAGACCTGGCTTTTTCTTTGGGCTCTGTCACTTACTTTGTGGGTGTCTTTGGGCATTACTCAACTTCTCCATGCCTTAGTTTTCTGTAAGTTTTAATTTATTTTAAGGATTTGTATTTCATTTATTTAATTCTGATTTTTTAAGAGATGGTAAGATGTTTGCTGGAAAATCTGGTGAAGGGGTAAGCACTTTAGGCAGAAGTAGTAACTGTCATAGAAATGGTAGGTGTGATACTGTTGGGGAAATATGAGAAATTCAGGTAGTGTGTATGGCCAGAGAATAGTGTGCAGGCGAGAGATGGTGAGATGAAAATGGGGAATCTAAGAGTCAGTTCTGGAATATCTGTATGCTACGTTAGAGAGTTTGATCTATATTCAAATTGTAACACCATATATTATTATGCCAGCTACTGGAAGTGGAGCATATGGACTCATACCAGCAGGAGTGGATTCTGCTGATCCTGAGTATTCTTCTGGGCAATGGAGCTCAGCAGCATGACCCAGGATGTAGATATCCCTGTGTATGTCTACAGTTGACAAATGTAGGGGATATCAGTCCCATGGTGGAGCTTTAGTTTAGAAGATAGAAGTCTTCAGGTCCAAGTCATCTTTAACACAACCTACCAAAAAACATACATTGTGTGATTTTTGTGGGATCTTGCCCACTATAACTATTTGACCTTTATCTTATACCCTGTTAGTCAGAACTATGGGCCTCAGCTTCTAGTAAACTCAAATTCTGATAATGATCAAGCTATGGATGACCAATGAATGAGCACCGTAAAAGGTATGCTGTGTTTCGGGTTACTAGAAATCAGATACTTCAATATATGAATGTGTGTGACCATCTTGGGGAATTCTATTTATTGAACTACAATTGGGCTAAAGTAACCTGCTCTAAGCTCCATTTTGGCCATTTGGGATCGTAAAATTTGTTTGAAAGAGCTTTTCTGGGATAAGATTCAGTTCCTAGTTCCTGAGAGCTCCATTTTACTTATTCTCAAATTGTCACTAAAGTAGGGGGAAGCCAGCACCTAACCTGAGGGATACCTTTGTACAGGAGCAAACACAGTGAGGCAAGATGCTCTTCTATACTCTGTCATCCTCTTAAACAGGCACTCAATGACATCATGACTTTGAAAAAGTGACCTTCATCCAGAAGACACTTATGGGCTATAATTGGGACTTGTTTAAATTAGGGGATTCTCCTAGAGATAGTGCTTACTGTGATCTTTTAGCTCAGGGAAGTATTTTTATGCAAACTTTAGTACAAGTACAATTAAATATGGACTGTTTTTTTTTTTTCAGCGACTCAGAAACCTATGCATAGAAAAGAAGATTCCTTAAATTGACATTGATGTTTCCTTTAGGCTGAGCTTCACAGTCCTGATGTGAAGCCACCACAGCTCAGTTTGTTTTCTGAGGCCTGAAGATTCAGACTTCATTTATTATCAAATATTTTATGAATGCCAGCTGTGCAAGGCAGTATGCTAAGTACCAGGGAAAAAGAATCACAATTTGGCTTATTCTTTCACAGAAAAATATGAGATTTATTAACAAACAAAAATGCCAAGCTAAGGCCAAGCATGGTGGCTCATGCCTGTAATCCCAGCACTTTGGGAGGCTGAGATAGGTGGATCACCTGAGGTCAGGAGTTCAAGGCCAACCTCACCAACATAGTGAAACCCTGTCTCGACTAAAAATACAAAAATCTAGTCAGGCATGGTGGCACATGCCTGTAGTCCCAGCTACTTTGGAGACTGAGGCAGGAGAATGGCTTGAACCCAAGAGGTGGAGGTTGCAGTGAGCCGAGATTGTGCCATTGCACTCCAACCTGGGGAACAAGAGCAAACTTCTGTCTCTCAAGAAAAAAATTAAAATGCCAAGTTATGTATTTGCAATGAGAGATTTGCTTCAAAGCCCACAACACTTGATGTCTATATGCCAGGGCATAGTTTTCAGGTATTAGGGAACTCATGGAGAGCCAAATTAATAATCAGGACATTGATGATAAAGATGAGATTTAATGACCATGGAAGTTATTTTTAAATATGAAATAATTGGATTCACAGAATATCTTGAAAGTTGTTAGAGTCTCGTGGACTCCTCACTTGGTTTCCCTCAATAATTACATCTTATATAATTATAGTATAACAGCAAAACAAGGAATCTGACATAGTTACAATGTGTGTATATATAGAGTTCTTTGTCATTTTAATACATGTGTAGATTTTTGTAACCATGACCACAACCAAAACACAGAGCTGTTCCATCAGCACAAAGAGCTCCTTCATGCTATCCCCTGTGAGTCACACCCATACTGTCCCTCGTCCCTGATCCATGGCCATCATTAATTTGTCTTCCATCTTTATAATTTTATCAACTGAAGGATGTTACATGAATGGAATCATGCACTATGTGATCTTTTTACCTTTATTCGGATAGTCATGTACTGTAAAATTACCTTTTAATTAAAGTATATAATCCACAGAGTTTAGCACATTCACAGAATTGTGCAACCATCACCATCTAATTTCATGACATTCTCATAACTGCTAAAAGAAACATCATTAGCAGACACACCCTTCTTCCCTCCCCTTACCCCTAGTAACATAATCTACTTTCTGTTTTCATGAATTTGCCTATTTTGAACATTTAATATAAATATAATTATTGAAAATGTGTACTTTTTTGAGTGTCTTCTTTGACTTAGAATGGTGTTTTTAGTGTTCTTTCATGTTGCAGCATGTATCAGTGCTTTATTCCTTTATATGGCTGAATAATATTCTGTAGTGTGGGTATACCGCATTTTACTTAGCCATTTATCTGTTATAGACATTTGGATTGTATCCAAATTTGGGCTACTATTAATAGTACATCTATGTATAAATTCAGGTAATCTTTTATATGGGCGTATGGTTCCCCCCTTCCATTTCCATATGAATTTTAGGAATACCTTGGCAGTTTTTTCTATGAATCTGTTGGGATTTTATTAGGAATTGCATTGAATCTGCAAGTTATTTTAGTTCATATTGATGTCTTGTCAATATTAATTAAGTCTTCTGATTGATGAAGGTGATATGATTTTCCATTTACTTATGTCTTCTTTAATTGCTTCAAAAAATGTTTTTCAATTTTTAGTGAACAAGTCTTTCACTTCTTTGGTTAAATTTATACCTGAGTAATTTTTTTTCTTTTTGATGCTACTGTAAATGAAATTATTTCTTAATTTCACTTTTGTATTTTTGTTTTAATTTCTGTTACATAGAAATAAAAATGATTTTGTATGTTTATCTTGTATGCTTCCATCATGGTGAATTCACTTATTAGTTCCAGTAGCATTTTTTTTTTTTTTGATGTGAATTTCTTAGGATTTTCTAAATGCAAGATTGTATTATCTTCCTATTCAATCTGAATGCCTTTCTTGTCTTGTCTTCTGTTTTCCCTTTTTTCCTTTTCTTTTACTTTCTTTATCTCCCTGGCTAGGACCTCTAGTAGATTGTTAAATAGCAGTGGTGAGAGCCAATATCCTTGTCTTGTTTCTGATTGAAAAACAATGCATTCAATCTTTTACCATTAAGAATAAAGTTTACTGTGTTCTTTTCATGTGTACCTTTTATCAGAATATGAAGATTCCTCTGTATTTTGAGTTGCTGAGTTTTATCATAAAAGGGTGTTGGTTTCCTTTAGTTGCCTGTACATTTTTATAGTGACTGTTTTGAGGATTTTATCTGTTAAGTCTGATATTTGGTCCTACTATTGATGTTCTTATTGAAATTTAGCAGATTTTACTTCTCTAAGCATTTCTTTCTTTGCTGTATGCTCCTACCATGATTTACAGAAGTGTTACATGGTTGTTTTTAATCATGATTTTCACCACCCATGGTTGATTTGCTGAAGAGTAGTTGGTCTATGAAAGTCTTGATGCTATCATTTTGGAAGTTGCCATCCCTTCTACCTATCCTGGTAGATCTTAAATTTGTATTGCTGTATGAAAGAAGCCAGCCACAAAAGAATGTGTATTATGTACTTCTACTAATACACCATTCTCTGAAAGGAAAAACTATGGAGTCAGAAAACAGAATAGTGGTTGAGAGCAGAGGTAGGTGGTAATTACAGAAGGGTAGCACAAGATAATTTGGGGGGTGATTGAACTCTTCTATCTGGTACTGTGGTGATGGATACAGAACTTTATGCATTTGTCAAAACTCATTCAAGCCTACAGTATAAATAATATATATATATTAAGAAAAAAATCAACCGGGATATCAAGAGAACCCAAGATGGAATCCAGAATGTGACAAATGAATGACTACACTGAAATGGGTAGGGAAGAAAAGAGCTGATCGAAGTAGCCTTGAAACCAGTTATTTTGACCAGATTCCATAAGACTAAGGGCAATAATTACTACATCCAAACAATGTCTTCCAATTGGTAAATTTGTTTTTGAAATGGGCCTGGGATAACAATTATGAAACATTTTATGTGTATACTATGTTTGAAGACATAAGCAAATATATTTTAGATAATGAAAGCCAGATTACTTATGTTGTAGGAAGATGTCGTTAATAAGCCAAGTGGGAATAATAGAATGAACTAATGTCAACTCAAGTGTTCTTTTTAAAATGCAAACAGCTACTTAGATGCAGAAACAAATATAGTATGCATGCATTAATTAGTATTCATACGTATGATATTCTAGAAGCAGTTGTATCCCAGATGTCAGGAGCTTATTAAGCTCCAAGATCTTGCTTTCTACATATTTTTTTTTTTTCTGTTTAAAAGTATCAGAGCTTCTTGAAGTAGTAGTGGTTGATTCCAGGGCTGGTACAGGAAATCATCTAAAATATGCCTGAAAGTCTGGTGGTGCCAGAAAAGTCAAAAAGATACAGGAGCTAACTAGAAAGAACTGCCATGGCCAAAGTTAGAACAAATTTCACAAAAATAATCCAAATAACAATAAATAGACCAGAATTCTTTGAGTTACAACTCCAAAAGAACTCACAATGGCCAAAGTTAGAACAAATTCACAAAAAATAATCCAAATAACAATCAATAGACTGGAATTCCTTGAGTTACAACTCTAAGTTGTAATTCTTTAAGTTACAACTCCTAAGAAATACAACTTATTTTATTCTAATAAAATAAATATTCATGATATAATGATTGCTTAAATAAATGAGGGAATAATGGAATATAATAAGTTTTCTTTATAAAAGTTTTCCAGTTAACAAATGCATCTTAATTCTGTGTGCTTGTAACTTCTCCAGAAATAACACATCAATGTCATGTATTTCCGGGTATAATTTGCACAGAAGGGCTCATTACTTTTGCAATAGTATCTCCAAAAGTCCATAACCTCAGTCTATTCATAAGAAAATGTCAGACAAACACAAATTGAAGTGCATTCCATAAAATATGTGGTCACAAGTGCCCTCTTCATGAATGACGAGGAAAAATTGAGTAACTATTAGAATGAAGAAGACATGGCAACTAAATTCCAAGGGCAAACCTGAGTTAGATCCTGGTACAGGAAAAGGACGTTAGTGGAAAAGCTGATGGAAACTGAATAAAGTCTTTAGTTTAGTTAATAGCATTTTGCCAATATGAGTTTTTTAGTTTTGGCAATTGTAGGATGGTTATGTGAGATTCTTGCATTGGGGGAAGCTAGCTAGAGTACACAGGAACCATTTGTAGTATTATTTCACTCTTCTGTATGTCTGTAATTATTTCTAAGTAAATAATTTTAATAAAATATTCAGTGAAACAACACTGCATAAGAGATGGCACAAAATGCTGTATGTTCAGTAGACACAAAATTATTGGAGCCAAGAAGAGAAAGGGTTGAGAAAATTTTGACAGTATATGTCTGAATGAAATATTTGAAATAAATTGCCAGGAGAATAGAAAGTATAATAAACATTTTTAATGGGTCACTTCACAAAAGATAAGACAAGCTGTTGATACATTTTATTAGCTCACAATTACAAACAAAGAAATCTTATATTAAGTTAATAATAAAAATTACTTTTCTTTCCATTAGGGGAAACCTATATTACAAAGACAGATTCAGTGTGAAACTCTGTTGTAGAATCAGGATCATTCAGATAGGTAATAAAATGGATAATTTAGAAAGGTGTCCAACAGACTCCAAATTTGTTGAAGCACTCATTTCATCTACTCATTTTTTCCAGGTACTGAATAAATGATAGAGTTACCAATAGCATGTAGTTCTGCTTATACCATATTATGCTTTGGAATTTGGACTATTTTAAAAAAGAAGGTGGATAGCTTCTAAATTCAAAGTTTGAAAGACTATGGAAGTAGACAGTGGGAAACTGGCTTACTTATTACAAACAGAAAGAAAAATTCAACTAAGAGTTGACAATCAGTTCATATTTAGGACATACTAATATAGTGAGTTTCTTAGACATGGAATAAAAACAAAACACCAAAAGGACACATGGTATCCTTACAATACTAGAATTTTGATAGTTTTCAACAAATAGCATTGAATATAATTAGAAGAGCTAAAGATGGGACAGATTAAATAAATTCTGGTGTCTATTAAACATTAGAGGGGCTTTCATGGTTTTCTAAGAGTTTTGGTCAGAAAATCTGGCTTTTAGTACTGTCATGTAGGGTTGGTCTGCCCCTGCGAACCTCAGCTTCATTGTTTAATGAAGTCATGCAAATATCTATCTCCCAAGATTATCTTAGCATCAATGAAATAATGGAGGATATAAAATAACTTTGTTAATATATTAGTTATTACATTTTAAGGGAAACTTTTACTTTCAAAGGGTCACACAGAATGCTGCAACACATGTTGTAGCACTCTGTACAGCTAGCACTCTTTCAAGGCATTTGCTTACAATAGGAGGAAGAAAAGTACAAATCCTCGGCCTTGACAAACCACATTCACGGTGAGAGATTTGCCACTCTGTGTTCTCAGTTCTGTCGTACTTCTGGTTCGTGGATACAAGTGATCTGGGTAAAATAACTTGAATAAGCATTTCAGTTAAAAAAATAATAAATTGACAGCACATCCATGTGCCTCTGTAGAGTGTCTGAATGATGTGTTTGTTGCTGCAATTTAGGTGGCAGAACAAAGAATAGAAATGTTTAAAGGGGACACATTTTCTTGTATTTATCTTTCAGATTGTCATATATAATTTCTAATATTGTTTCTAAAATAACATTTCAACTCAAAACTAGTAAATAATTTTATTGCAAGAGTAGTTAAAGGATTTAAAATACTTATAATTCTCATACACTGAGGAATTCAGGTGAAAACACTAGATTATAGAAAATATGATAAAACCAGTCATTGTCAGCCATGTGGTTTGGATCTGTGTCCCCACCTAAACCTCATGTTTAGTTTTAATCGCCAGTGTTGAAAATGGGGCCTGGTGGGAGGTGATTGGCTCGTGGAGGCAGATTCACATGAATGGCTTAGTGCTATCCCCTTGTGGTGCTGTTCTCCTGATAGTGAGTTCTCACAAGATGTGTTTTTTTGGTTTGTTTTGTTTTTTACGTGTGTAGTACAGCACTTTTCCTGCCTCTCTTTCTTGCTCCTGCTTCAGCCATGTGAAGTGTTGACTCTGCTTTTACCTTCCAATATGATTGTAGTTTTCCCTTGCTAATGAAAATTGGGCTACATCATGGAGGCAGGACATTCTCTTGGAAGTCTTTTAGTACTTCCATGTTAAATAAGAATTAAGGATTCAGACTCTTTAAGAAAGAAGGCATAGGTTACTGACCAGTGAAGTCTTGGCTGATGCAGATAGTGAAAGAAAGAAGTTATAAACAGTAGTGACATCCTAATGATCTTCCAAATCTTAATTGAATCTTTATTCATATCCATCTTGTTAGTTTGCTCATGTTTTGATTTTTAAAAACATTTGACCACAATGCTTTTAATTTCCAGAAATGCTGATTATTTCTTTCCCTTCAATTCTTTCTGTGTAAATTCTTTCTGCATAAAGACTGTAGCAGCTATGCCTATTTTATTCTTTTATATCTCCTTGTTTTTTTTTTCTTATTTTAGTTTGTTTAGAGATTAATTTTTCATTTAGTACTAGGTAAGAAAATTCAAATAAGACTGTGTCTAAAATTAGGGAGTAATGTAGTATAGGGATGAATACCATATCGTTGGAATTTTGTGTTTACTCACTTTGAAGAGACAGTGTCTTCATTTGCATTACTAATAGTTACATCTTTGTGAAGTGGAGACATAGATTGGTGGTGCTGGTATTGTATAAAAGAATATATTTAGATGTGAATTCACCAAAGCTATACTAACTACTAAGTTATTTCTCAGCAGCATATTTACCTTTCTACATTTTGTTTTGTGATGTTGGGCCTGGGATTCTGTGAACTACATTTCTGCTTTGCAACCTGATTTCCTGTTTGAATTTTACACAGAAGAGGCATTAGAGGGAAGTGGTAAGATAGGAGGAGAATGAAAAGACTTTCCCTTTTCTGTTTTTTGGCTTTTTGCTCATGGACCTCATTTTGTCTATGGTTCCAATAGTTATCACCCTAGCAACACTTGTTCACCTTGACAGCAGTGGTTCTTTGATGTACCAGCAGCTAATTCAAACTTACAGTTTCTTTAACACTTGCAAATTAACTTAAAATGTCCTGTCTCAGAGAAACCAACTCTAACTGGCCAGCCCGTCCTCCTTAGAGAGGTCTGAGTTTTAGCTTCAAAGGCCCTTCCTCTAAGTTTCTAAGTTATTAATTCCAATATTTTCCATTATTTACCCCCAGCCATTGGAGTGATTAATTACTTACACTAGTTGCTACCATTGTAATATCTTAGAGTTCTCTTTTTATCCTTGCAGTTACCAAATTATTCTTTCTATCACACTATCCCTGAAAAGAGAAATGGCGTGTTTTCTGTCTCCTCATTTGACCCATCCTGATACTGGATGTGCAAGGAAGAATTTTAATTTGGAGAAAAATTTTTGTAGGAAATATGTAACATATAATAAAGGAAAATGTCTCATAAATATTTTAGATTTTCCATCCAACCAGTAACTAGAATGAGTTCTTCTTTTTCCTCTTAGTTTTAACTGTTGAGCAGACCTATGTATAGTGGCTATACGAATAAGCCACAAATTGCAGATATAATACAAATGTTTGTCCCATGTGTATATTCACAAGTCATTTTCTATCTTTCTTGTTGAGGGTCTCATACTGCTATTATAGGTGAGGTTCTTAAGAAATTTCAACTGACATAAGCATATTGCTAACTTTCTAAAAATTTTTGAATTCAGTCTGTTACAAAACATCTATTTTATGCATAAAAGCTTAATAATATATAATTAATGTTTGCCAAATTATTGAGTGAAGCTGACAAAATATAGGAAGTGAATATCCCTTTTGATTCCTATTTTATTAACAAATAATTTCATGATAGTGTCAATAGAACTAAGAAAGACGTGAAGAAAGTCATTACAGCAAAGACTGAGATATTTAGGGGAAAGTGGTATGTCCCTTTCAATCAATAATATTGATTGATATTATTCTTTCAACCAATAATATAAAAATCTCCCAAATGAAGTTTATCTAATGTGCAGGCATTTAGGATATCTAAGCATTTCTAAAGTCAGACTATCAGCAGATATAATGAAATTATGTATAATTAAAAGAATTAGAAAGTCTTATGGCTTGACATTTAACATCTACCTCAAGAATTTTAATATATAAATGTACCTATTTTCCCCGTGGAGAAGACTGTGATGTCAAAGGCAAGAGGATATGTTAGTATTTTCATAACCTGATTCGTGTCTGATTATATTAGTTTTCTATGATTGCTAGAAAAAACTTTCACATAGTGGCTTAAACTAACATTAATTTATTCTCGTTTTGGATCTCTGGAGTCTAAAAATGGGTCTCACTGGGCTAAAATCATGATGTTGACAATGTTAAGGTCCCATTGATGGTTCTAGGGGACGATCTACTTCTTTGCCTTTTCAGCTTCTAAAAACTGCCCACATTTCTTGGCTTATGGCCTAGTTGAAAAAGCGCTCTGATAATCCTAGTTAGTAAAGGAGAAAATCATTATCAAGGTAAATCCCATGTATGAATGGATTGTTTGCTGGACTTTTTATTCTGTTTCTGAACCAGTCTATATATTCTTGGATTAATTTCTTGCTAGTTTTTAACTACTTTAGCTACCTAGTATAGTAGGTCAAATTTTCTCTCAATTTTTTTCTTTTTAAAAAATGTTCTTACTAACTTCATGGATCTATTATATTTAGTTTTTAGAATCACATGAGAGGATTTCATCTAATTTATAGATTAATTTGGGGATAAATTTATAGTTTTATAATATTGAATCTTTCTGTAGAAGCGTGGTGTTTCTCTAGGATTTAAGCCGCTTCTTATGTCCATGGTAAGGTTGGCAGTTAAAAAAAATGTTTTGCACCTTTACTTTATTTACTTATCCCTTGTTCTTAGTTTATGAGTATTATTTGTTTTCTGAATGAGATCTTTAGGGTTTCATTTTCTAATTTGTGATTGCTGGCTACTCACTTTATATGTTGATATCGTTTTCAACTGGCTTAGTAAACTCATATTTATTTTAATAGTTTTCCAAGTGTTTTGTTGGACATCAGATTGTTGGCAAAGAATGCCTGTTTTTTAAATATGCTGTATTTCTGATGTCTTTTTGCTAGGACATCTTCTGTTTGCTAGGACCTACTTTTAGTCCTCAGTGATTTCTGATGATCTTCCAAATCATTAATTGAATCTTTATTCATATCCATCTTGCTAGTTTGCTCATGTATTGATTTTTAAAAACATTTGACCGCACTGCTTTTAATTTCCAGAAATGCTGATTATTTCTCTCCCTCCAATTCTTTTGTTTTTCCTCCTCTTCCTCTGGTTTTTTTTCCTGAATATTATTTTTAAGGGAATGCTATATTTCTTCAGACTTATTGATTATGATAAGAATTCTTTTAAAATTTATTTCTGTTTCAGAAATTCTAAGGAATTAGTTCAGATTTCTACGGGATTAGTTCTATTTGTAGGATTTTGTCACATTATTGGCTTTTGTAGTTTTTAATAGTTATATTTGAAGGACTCAGTTGAGAAGCTTTGATAGTTGGAGAGTTGTTTCATACGCGCAGAGAGGAATTTCTATTCTTTCAGCAATGATTTGTGGCTAAGTCCCAGGAAGGTTGACTAAAGTGGTGGTGTGGTAGAGAGGGGAGGGGCATGTCTGCTTCACCTCTACACTGTGAGCCACTGGGACAGAAGCCTTTTTCTTTCATAAATATATTTAGTCTTTGGCATCTGGAGTATCACTAGGTCAATATTTAATTCAAATGCTTCTATATAAGTTAAGCAAAGACCTTTGTTAAACTTTTAAACATTCATTATTTTGTCCTAACAGTTGTAAATTCAATATAACAGAATAATGAAATTAGAAGCACTGATCTATAATTAAATCCTGGAGAGTAAGCAAGCTTTAATTTATTCTCTGCTTTAATGCCTATTCTCACATTGGCATTTTGCATCAATCACTGTTTGTCCAAAGATTTGGAGAGGGATGAACAAGAGTTACTGGAATGAACATTCGTGACATGTTTTTAAGATAGTGACTATAGAACTGTGATTGGAGTGTAGGGTTCACATAAGGAAAGAGCTGGAGATAAAGTTGTAGCCAAGCTGTGAAGATGTTTATATTTATGTCTTAGGAGTTTGGACCCTGTCAGTAATGAAGTATTGATGGGTTTTGTGCAAGAAAGCATTGTGGGGAAAGTATCTGTATTTGACAGTGGTGTCATAAGAAGTATAAAGGAAAGGATTAAGAGATTGTTCAGTAATCTAGGATTAGATGGTGAGGGCCTGAGATAGTGTGATGGAAGTTGGAATGGAAAGAAAGTGACATTTAGAAGAATCTGAACATAATAACTTTAGGATCCGGTGATTTCTTGGATGAGAGAGAGAGAAAATATGAATGCTTAACAAGCATTAGGGTTTGAAGCCTGGGTGACTGGAAAAGAGGTGCTAGAGTTATAGAACTAAATAAAGGGATCAAAAAGAAGTGCTTGATATTGATTTCCTAGTTTAGCTGTCATTTAAATACTTAGACACAATCATGGTTTATGTCTTGAATTCTTTTACACTTTCTGTCCACTGACATCAAGAATATCCATTAATTACATAAGGGAGCAGAGGTGCAGAAGATGGTGTTTGAGCTATCTGCTGGTCAGACCTGGGGACAATCTGGCCGCACTATCTGCCATCCATCTTGTCGCCAAGACTATTAAGTGCATCTGCCTCTCTGGACTTGGTCCAGCTTTCAAGAATGGAACCAATTCAAAAGTTGACTCATGAATATACTAGACTGTTACCTGTCAGTCTTTTAGGATAAGTTTTATGAAGATTTTTTTTCTGTTAAAAGTTGCTTTAAAGGTATGCAAAAATCCTATTTTGAGGCCTCCTAGGGTTTTGTCTCTGTTGCTATTGATAGATGTGCATTCAGGAAACTCACTGTTCTCATAATAGCGTTGTTTTTTCTTTAGTAATTCTTTTCATTGTGCTCTGTCAAGCTATTGAGTGCCCTGTCAACCAACTCATTGGTTGTCATAAGGATTAAATAGGAAAATATAAGTAATATGCCATGAAGAATGCTTTGCTCAGTTAGCCCTCCATAGCTGTTAACAGTTTACCATCAGGATTCACAGTCTCAGGAACTTCTCTACTTGTTACTGGTTGTGTTGTCACATTTAAGACAATGTACATCATACTTTAATATGCATTAAAATAATCTTTAGGATTTATTAAAACACAGATTACTGGGCCTCACTCCCAGAGTTTCTTATTCAGTTGGTCTTGGCTGGGGCCTGAGAATGTGTATCTCTAAAAAGTTCCCCAGTGACATTGATACTGCCATTTGGGGATCAAATGTTGAGAACTAGTAGTTTGAGAGGGATTGGATGGGGCAAAATTTTTGTTTATGATGGAGTCAGCCACTTTGCAATTAAGAATTCTGTTCTTCTTCTGGCTGTACATTCTGAACCTAGTCTGCTGTGCTCTTTGTTTTCGGAATCAGCAGAAACCAGTCAGCAGGTGACAAATTTCATTACTTTACTTTCTTTGAATTTTCCCAGAGAGTACTAAGTATACCACTGTTAGTGCTGGCACTTTTTTGTTATTTTAAGGATTTGTTGGTTTTTCCAAGGTGGTTTTCCCTTGATGCCAGAAGACGTGAATAGAAACATTATAATGATGTTTGGGTCTATCTTGATATTTGACATATGGTAGAATTTTTCACTTAATATTAATTTTCTAATCTGAACTTTTCTTTTTTACTTTTTTTTCAGTTCTCATTTAATTAGAGTTACAAATGGCATCACTTATAAACATACTTATTGTAAGCACAGCAATGTGGCTTTCAGCATCTCTGTAATGAAAGTTTAAACTACTTGGAACTCTAGCTTACATTCCTTTAAGTCTTTATGATCTAAATATTCTTTTCCATGATGCCAAAAAGGTTCTGTGTGATCATCTAAAGTTTGAAATTCTTTTTCAAATCAACGGCACTGCCAAACTCAGAAGCAACTGTGTGAAGAAAATGTGTGGAAACACCACTCATTACAGGTTGGTTTATAAAAAGAGTTGCAGATTGATAGGTCTTTGAAAAATGTTTGGTGACACAAAACTCTTTCAATCAGTTCCAATTCTGGCAACTCTCTTGTTGCATTAGATTTTTTTCCCCTCACTTTTCTTCTCTTTCTAACAGAGACAGACACATCCCTTTTCCTGTGTCCCATTTTAGATGACTGATGGAAAAGTAAACACCAAATATGAGCATGTGGGGATGGTTTATTTCTTTTTACATTGACTAGAAGGCAGTGTTGAAAGGGAGACACTGCTGTCATTTCACAATGTAGGAAATTTAGAAAAGGTGTTAGAGCTGTTTTAAATAATTTCTATTTTTGGATTATGCCATTCATGAGGGTATGTAGTCTTTCCTTTATAGAAGAAATTTGTTTAAAGTATATCTGAGATCTCTTGGTGACAAATAAACAGTGTGTTCAAAAGAAACCCTGTAATTTTTTCATTAGATGATTCATGCTTAAAAATGTCAAATGATCAGAAATGAAAGACCCAATGATTGGGTCATTAGAAACATATGGTTCTGGGAATTATTATGCATGCCAACTCTAAATATGGAATCTCAGTCCATTCTTTTGTCCTTATAAAGATAGTAGAGGCTTTTGTGCCTAGTTTTTTTCTTTTTGCATTTTAAACTCAGTGCCCTTGCATCTCCTTTACCTGTAAGGTAGTACACCCTAGTGGATAGATAGAAGTGCTGTAGGATGAGTTTGCCTGAGTTCAAGTTCTGACTCTACTAATGCATGAAGTGATGTTGAGAAAGCAAGTTAGCCTTTCTGTGCCCCCATTTCCTAATTTGTAAAATGAAGATGAGTATACTTACCCTGAAAGACTGCAGTGAAGATGAAATGAAATCATACCTGCAATGCCCTTAGAACAGTTCTTGGCACATAATAGGTGCTCCATCGGTGTTGGCTTTTTATTTACTTTGACTAGACTTCTTAGTTTGACTTACTATTCCCCCTAGAGAGGAAAGATTACAACAACTTTAATGTAAATTGCTATTTAGGATGCCCTTTGGGAATAGATCTGACTTAAAATGCCTTAAATATTATACATTTAGACTATCATCTTTATGAAAATTGAGTATATGATATTTTGGTCATGAGTTTAAAGATAGATACACTTCTACTATTAGAAACCATTGTTTATTATAGTAAGTTCTCCACACATTAAGAATAGAAAATTCTGTTTTAGACCAGTAGATTCAGGGAGACTATATGATCTTTATTCCTGTATTATTTTCTCAGCAGCAATGGATAGGTTGTATCAAAAAGGATAATTTGTTAATCATATTGAAACTCTTAAAGATGACCATAGGAAAATATAACTTTATGAAAATCTGTTCTTCTGAACTGTACATTTGGATTTGATGTGGATGTTTCAAGATATACATTTTGGAAATATTAAAATAATGTGTTTAGATTCCTGGTAATGCCAAGTTTCTACTTGTTCCTTGATTTCTCCCAATCTATCAAATCAATAGCATTTGTTGCTTCTTGCACAGGATAGACCCAGATGAGAATCAACATTTGCCTTTGATCTTTCAAACAGAATTTGCAACATGTATAGCAAGATGGTAGTCTTCAAGCAAACACCTTTTGTTTGCTAAAGACATGCTTTTTCGAGGTAGAAAAAAGGAGGGGATGTATATTATGATATTCTTATAAATCAGAACTCTATATGAAGATCTTAGAGCAGAACAGAACAGAGAGGAACAAAGGACAGAAAACATGGGAAATTTCCACAATATAGGAAGGAGCAAATCTCCCCTGTACTGGGGAAGATTACTGAAGCGGAAGATCAAGAAATTTGACATAACACTTTTACTTCTCCATCCTGTCACTATTAGGTGAGATCTTGAAACTAGGAGGGGACAAGTAAAAGTTTAATTGATTGTTCCAAATTCCAGAACCAGAACTCGGAGGGGACAAGTAAAAGTTTAATTGATAGTTCCAAATTCCAGAACCTGTAGACCCTCTTTATAGTGAAATGTCCAATATGACATTGGGATGGCCAATGGGGGAGGCTAAAGGTACCTTGAAGGAGTCGTGCAGTGGAGGGCTTCCTCTCCACGTCTTCTCCAGTGTTCACATTCTGTGAGGACCAGTGGACTAAGGAGCATAAAACTCACTGCCAGGTGCAATGGCAATTCCATGGTCATCAGATGTGGGTACTGTTAAAAAAACCAGGGCAGACAAATCACTGTTACCAGGAGAGGATTTCCAGCAGACTACGCAGATTGCAGGGCATTTCAGCAAAAGCCCCAGTAATCCAGAAGACAGAGGAACTAGATGTTCCTTTTCATTCAGAAACACCCTCTTGGGAAGAAAGAGGAGTATGAAGAAAATGTTCCTTTTAATTGTAAAGTAAAAGGATTTTTTTTGTTTTTCCATCTGTAAGCAGGAGAACCACATCAATGATAAAAAGTATTAGGTTGGTGCAAAAGTAATTGTGGTTTTTGGTATTGAAAATAACGATAAAAACCGCAATTACTTTTGCACCAACCTAAGAAATGAATCGCAGAAGATAAACTTTACACCTACCAGGTAAACGATTTCTGTGTTCAAAAGTACAAGGAAAGTTGACTTTTCTGAGCAATGGAAATGTGGCAGTATAAACATAGCTCATTCAGCCCCAGTGTGGATCATAACCAGTGTGCCAGTGCCTGGAGATTTTAACCTAATTGCTCACCTCTTTCCAATATTTCGCCTTTAAATTCTATCATGTATTTTGCTGCCCATGTAATCATCTGCCTGCAGTCTGCCTCTATGTCACACAATTCCCTGACTCAAGTACCTCAGGAATGCATTTCTTTATACCTGGAAGAACTGTGATTCACACCTAAGGTTTATTTTTTGTTTTATTGCTGTTTTTTGTTCCTTTTGAATGACTCTTAATTATAACTTATAGCAAGTTGGTTATAGTTTGTTCTATAATTTTTAGCTATAGAAAATGACTATTTAGATCATTTTTCCATGCCTTCACTGTTATTCTAAACATAATATATAGTTTCTGACTATGACAATATAATTGTTTTAATAAAAATTCAAACTGACCAACAGCAGGAAGTGTATATAAGCCTTCAAATACTACTGCTAACCAACTGAGTTCAGTGACCACACTGAAACTTGAGAAAAGCATGCTTACAATTTAGCTTTGTGGTATATTGGAGTCTTATATGTCAGTATGCATGTTTCATGGGATTTGTAAGCTGAAAGACCTTGATGCTGACTTAATACAAACAAGATTAAATATTCTTAACAGAGTGTGCTGACCATATGTGAGATTCATTTGATGGTGTTTTTCATTTTCTTTATAAAACATATCTCAGGACCACTAGCAGTTGTTGTTCTGAAACTTAAATGACACAAATGAAGTCATATTATTGTGATCATTGAATCCATCTCTAATGGTTTAAATTTTAGATTCTGCTGATCTAAATTACTTCTATATCACAGTATATCATGCATTCATTTAAACATTGATTTTTTTTTCCACATCATGGGTTAGGCACATGCTAATGCACATGAGACAGAAGAGATAGAAGGCATAGTTTGGGGTCTCAAAGAACATACAGTGTGGTCAAGGGGTTGGAATAATAAACAAGTAAATATAAGGGTAAAATTTGTATAAGTTTATCTTGGAGCCTAGAGAATGGGCTGATCCCCTCATATGGTCATGGAAGGTTTCCTTAAGTCTTGGTGAATTAGTCCCCATTACCCAAGTAAATAGAGGAAGAATGCATTGAAAGCCAAGGAGATAAATGAAGCTGATACGATTAGAGAACCTTGAGGAGTTTGATTGGAACAGACGATAAGATGCACATGGAGAAACTGCGTAGATATAAAGGCTGAAAAGGAGAGTTTAGGTGAGATCATGCACTATCTAAACGTCACAAGAACTCTTTTAAAGTATGCTTATTTTACATGTAAGGAAACAGCCTTGGGGTGCTTAAACAACTAGCTTATAACTAGACAGTATGTGGCAGAGTAGATCTTCTGACCCCAAATCCTGGCCTCATCTCATTAACACAAACAGAGGAGTTATTGGATTTTTTCATCTCTTAATGGCTCTTTTTATTTCTACCTATAGTATCAATCATTAATGGAAAGAAAATTTTGAGTTGGAATTGCTTAATGGTAGAGAACAATGCTATTCCAAAATTTATTATTAATAATAAGTCATAGCTCTTATGATTATAAGAATCAGGAAGTTCCCATCTATCTTCACAGCCATTTGTTTAAAGTTTGTATTGAGTATGAGACAAATATATTTTAAAATATATATTTTTATCCTTTAAAAAAATATGTTTCTGCCACATGTATCGGCAAGCCTTTCATTTTGTCCTTCTGAATATCCATGTGTTCAGAAGCCTGAGAAGTAAGGGAACTAAGGGATGAGGCCGACTGGAAGGTTGGTCTCATATAGATGTTCATCTGTGGTTGGCTAAAATTGTTTTGAGATTTCTTCTTCAGAAATAAGGACCCAGTGCTAATGAATGATTTGATGTCTTAGAGTGACTTAAAGTAGCAGAAACATTCTAAGTATTTAGTTTGGAACCATTAAACTGAAACACATGAAAATTTAGTCGTGCCTTATGATCCTTGAGTGACCATCAGGAAGAAAATAATCATTCTTTTAAGGGAAAATTTATTAATCTGAAGCTCATCCCCCTAAGGAGAGGTCTAATAGTAAACATTAGGTAGGTATATATGTGTGTATAATTTTTCTGCAATAGAGAGACTCTGTAGGATTCTTAATGGGACCCAGTAAATTATGAAGGACTAAGAATCATTTGAAGTGTGACACCTTGAACTGAGCAAGTGTGTGTGTGTATTTGTTTGTGTTTGTGGATAGCCTTGGATTACTTTTAATCTGTAGTGTGAGATTCTCTAGAGCTGATCCTAGGTAAGCAAGCAAAAATTTTTACATGACATTTTAGGTTAACATTAGGTGAAAGAAGGTTTTTTGTTTGTTTTGTTTTTTAATAGTAAGAGAGGATTTTCATAAAGTAACATACTGATTCCATTATGTCGTTCAAACAATAATATCAACATCATGTTCCACAATAGGAAAGCTTTAGAATCTATAAATTAATGTTTTATATGTGAATTATAAATACAATATTTTAATTATGTTGAAATTAATACCACATCATCAGTTTCTCAGCTCACATGAATAAATAGAAATGTGATCTTTAATTTTTATTGAGCTGTTTAACAATTTCTGCTTTTTAAAATTCGTGATAGGCTACTAAATCCCTTTATAAATTCTTCCTTTTAGCCCCAAAATATTTTCAGATGATGCAGAATAGAACAAGTTGCTACAGTAACTGTGCAAGCTAAAGTAATATGCCTTGTAATAGCCATGAAATACAAGTAGCGTTATTATGAAGTTTGTGTTTTAAAAAATGGAAATGTATAAAGGTGATACAACCATAAATAAAATTTAATTATGTGTTGATCAATCAAACGAAAATCTGTGAATCACGTTTTCTTCACCTATAACGTTTTTGCATATTCTCAATTGTTTCATTATGTGTTTACTTTCTTAAAGGGTGGCTCTAAAGATTCTTTTACTTCACTCAAATTTTGCTTTAAAAATATAAAAAGTTTAATAATAGTGTATTTAATCTAATATCAGTTGTGTTAATATTTATATTTTATTATAATTGTGCAGAAATATATAAATCCAAAATCTTATTTTATGTTTTTACAGTTTCATAGACTTTTTTTGCATTTGAAGAATATTTGTGACATATTTTCCACAATTGCAAAGAAAATTTGAAAGTTAGCCACTTCTAAAGAACTACTTCTAATTTGAGGGCCAAGAAAATATCTTTAATTACACATTTTACATATTTATGAGAATTCTTATAATAGCATATAACAAAAATTTAGGCAAAACATAAATTCTGATTTGAAAAATAGTATCACCTACTTGATTCCATCCACCTATATGTTCTATTAAATAATAACTTTCTAAAACATCTAGTGTCGTAATAACTTTTGCAAAGATTTCAGTCACACCTAATAATGTGTCATGATATAAATACAGCATGTTATAAACATTATTCAGCTTCTTTTACATTCTTACTCCCTATTGGTTAAAATATTGCAAAATGGACAGTCTTTGTAGAGGTACACAAATAACTGACAGGTTTGGGAACAGTTTGCGATTCTTTAATTGCTATTTTCTCTGAAAACTTTCACTGCTACATCCAAAAGACATGTGACATTCAAAAGTATACACTTAAACATTTTGTAGCTAAGTGTTCGTGTGTGTTAATGGCATAAACTTAGGATTGGCATAAATTTTTAGGAAAATAACTTTAAATTGATACCATTTAAAAATATCCACAATAACTATTTGTGATGATCTTATTAGTTTCTCTTAAGACTGATGAAACTAGAGAATCTCTCTTTGAGATGGTTTCTGTCTATTGTCTGTAACTTACCACAAACAGATTCTGTTTTTGTGGTGTGCTATTAGTTGTGACATTCAATATAATTTAATAATTCAAAGGACATTGATCTCATTGATAGTGTTCAGTAAGAATTTGCTTTTCATTATGCCAATGATTTCATATTAAATTAAGACACATTTGTAAGAATCAAATAATTAATTCTTAATTTCATATATATTTTTTCTTTTTCTTTTTTTGATATGGAGTCTCACTCTGTCACCTAGGCTGTAGTGCAGTGGCATGAAATAGGCTCACTGCAACCTCTGCTTCCAGGTTCAAGCGATTCTCCTGTTCAGCCTCCCAAATAGCTGGGATTACAGGCACACGCCGCCATGCCCAGTAGCTGGGTTTACAGGAAGGCACCGCTGTGTCTACAGGCAGGCACCGCTGTGTCCAGCTGAATTTTGTATTTTAGTAGATACGGAGTTTCACCATGTTAGCCAGGCTCATCTTGAACTCCTGACCCTAGGTGATCCACATGCCTCGGCCTCCCCAAGTGCTGGGATTACAGGTGTGAACCTAAAATTTTAGGCACCCAGCCTAAAATTTCTTTATCTTTCATTCTGATTCCCAGTAATTTCCAAATAACCTTTAGTCAAATTTGAAGAATTACTTATGCCATTATAATGGTAAACATGCTTTCAAGAAATAAAATGTTTTTAGCTATAACTTTTGCCTACTCTATTTGTCTTAACATATCTTTATAACTTATTGGTGACAGGTGATCACAAAGAAATTTCCCCCAAAACTGAAATGATTTCAAATATATTTATTTATATGATTTAAAAATGTTTTTAGTGTTTGGTAAGTGACTCTTCTCTATAGATTAACATTGTCATGGCAGAACCGATTTGCATTCAATTAAATACAATATATTTTCATTATCATTTATCTAAATATAAAGATGCTATAAAACATAGTCTGTCTTAAAATTTTTATAATTTGAAGATAAAATTTTACATATAATAGTACTTAAAAATGTTTTTTCCTCCAACTTTTAGATTCCATGGGTACATGTGCTGGTTTTTTACCTAGGTATGATGTGTGATGCTGAGGTTTGGGTTACAAATGATTCCGTCATCCAGATGCTGAGCATCGTATTCAATAGTTAGTTTGTCAACCCTTGTTCCCCTTCCTCCCTACCCCCAAGTAGTCCCCAGTTTCTATTGCTGCCGTCTTTATGTCTATGTGTAGTCATTGTTACCATCCACTTATAAGTGAGAACATGCAGTATTTGGTTTTCTGTTCCTTCATTAATTGACATAGAATTGGGAATGTAAATTAGTTCAGCCACTGTGAAAAGAAGTATGAAAATTTCTGAAAGAATATAGAACTACCATTCAGCACAGAAATCCTATCATGGAGTATATATGCAAAAAGATACATGCACTTACATGTTCATTGTTGTGCTTTTCACAATAGCAAAGATACTGAATCAACCTAGGTGCCATTCAGGGTTGGACTTAAAGTGTGGTACATATATACTATGGAATACTATGCAGCCATAAGAAAGAGTGAAATCATGTCCTTTGCAGCATCATGGATACAGCAGGAGGCCATCTCTTGGTCAGGCTGGCCTAGAACTCCTGACCCGAGGTGATCACCCACCTCGACCTCTCAAACTGCTGGGATTACAGGCGTGAGCCACTGTGTCCGGCCTTTTGACTTTTTATTAATAGCAATTGACTAGTGTGAGATGGTATCTTATTGTGGTTTTAAGTTGGCATTTCTCTGATGATTAGTGATGTGGAGAATTTTTTTTCATACATTTGTTGGCCGCTTATATGTCTTCTTTTGGGAAGTGTCTCTTTATACCTTTTGCCCATTTTTTGATGAGGTTATTTGTTTTTTGCTTGCCAAGTTGTTAAAATTTCTTATAGATTTGGAATTAGACCTTTGTCAACTTCATGGTTTGCAAATATTTTCTCCCATTGTGTAGATCTGTTTACTCTGTTGTTAGTTTTATTTTGCTGTGCAAAAGCTTTTTAGTTTAATTAAACCCCACACATCAATTTTGGGTTTTGTTGCAATTGCTTTTAAGGGAGGAAGACATTTCATTTTTATGGAGAAAGAAGGAAGATAAATGGAATAAGATTTTGAACTTGGTATAAATGGGAAGGTATATGTTCTGAACATAGGAGAAAGATACCGTATGCTCTGAGACTGACAGGCAGAAGGGGGCAGGGATTACTGGTGTCTGAAGGTACAAGGACAGGAAATAGAGTGAGTTCATGCTTTGTTTATTTTGCAAAATCATTTGTGAATTGTAGGAAAGGAAGGCAAGGTAATTTGCCCCAGGGGTTTTGAGAATGGAAAGTTTTGGAATGGCTGTTTACAATTGGATGTGAGATAGCCAAGTAGGGCCAGGGAGTAGTTAGCTGTGTGGTGTTGAGTCACATTAATTTAACAAGCATTTCCTGAATTCTTGCTACATGTCAAGCACTTGGCTAGGCTCTGGAGATACAGAGATTAAAGATCTGGTCCTGGTCCTTGGGAGTTTACAGACATGTCAATCACTATTTACTCTGTGGGTGCTTCTATGGCAGCTGAGAAGAGGAAAGTCTTTCTCAGCTTGGGTAGGAGACAGAAATGGATATGTTTTCCTTGAAGGAGAGCTTCTTAGACCCTCTTAAGTGCTACAAGATCATCTTGTTTTCAAGCAAATTAATAGCAGAATATTCTTAAGGTCTAAGTTATGCACTGAATGGCATCTGACAGTACAGTAGGAAATTAAACTACAAAATCTAAAAATAATGAACACCGAAGTCTTAGGCAGAGTCTTTCAGTTGTTAGTGATGAAAATCCAAAGTAAGTTAAAGAGGAGAAAAAAAAAATTGAAATTGTTGATTCACACCATTGCAACAATTTATAAATCACTTTTGGTTTCAGAAATGGCTACATTTAGGGGTTGAAATAATATCAACATGTCTCGATCTTTCTAGGATTTTGAGAAAGGAGCCTCCTCTATACTCCAACAGTTTCATATAATACACCTATAAGCCTGTGTATTTCCCTTTGAGAAGGTGAGAAGGAAAACTTTCCCTTTAAACTTTCCCTTTTGCTACAGCTATGCCGCAGAACTTTGAGTCCCAGGTTCAGAAAAGCTGTGTTCTCTGTCCAATCTGCCCGCCGAATCTGATGAGAACATTTTGCCTTACCATTATAGTTTCAAAAAATATACTATTTTATATTTTTTAAAAGTTTGGGGTAACACTATTATCAAATCTACAATTAAAGCTTCATCTTTATTAACAAAGTAGCCGCTAATTATCTGAACATAATTCTGAATACATACCATGTGCAATTCTAGTGTTGAGAGTTAATAATTTAAACAGAAGAATATAAAAATGTACATTAGAATCTTAGATGCAGATGTAGGCAAAGTCATGTGTGCTTGAGAAAGAATTTTTGTGTTATATAACTTGGGATAGATAAAGCATTATAAAACCTTCAGTACAGGGTCTTCCTTAACATTCAAATGTGCTGGCCTGTTAACTGAGATTGTTAAGATTTTTAATGAAATGTAATCCAAATAACTATTAAACACTAGTTTAATAGTTTTGTTTTAATAGTTTTTCCTAGTTTTTTGTTTTAATAGTTTTTCCTAGTTTTGTTTAATACTTTCAGGATATCTGATCATGAAAATATAATGTTTCTGAAGCAATTTTTTTAAGAAGTTCAGACATAGTCACATGAGGCTAATCTTAAGACTATTTGACTATATTATAAGCAAGAGAATTGATGTTTTGGGAAGCTGAGAAAATAATGTATATATGTTTTATGTAATCATTAAGAATCATTTTAGTGTACCTTATTGCATATATTTGATTTCTGTACTCCTTTTTTTGGTTAGAAAAATGACCACAATAGCTATAAAACATTGCTTCCTTTACCTAGTTTATTTCAACTTTGTCATATCCTCATTTGCATTCATCTGTAAGTGAGCAATTAACATTATTATTTGTGTTGCTCTTAAGTAATAAAATATTATCCCATAAATTGTGCTTTAGGTAGTCCAGTTTTATTACTATGATTAATAACTATGATAATAATTATTATTTGTACATCATTTAACATTTTTTGGCATAAGAAATCATCACCACAATAAAGGCAATGAACATATTCATCCACTGAGCATTAATAATGTTTAATGCTTGGATTTTGAAACTATGTTAGAGAGCAGTTTGAAGGATGAAAACATCAAGATTGTCACTGAATAGGAAATAAATGTCCTGCTATGGAAGACATGAAATAATATAAAAAATTTAAAGTTTCTGCACAACCCAGGGTAAAAAAATGAAGCTTATGACTCAGTCTTTGCAGTCAAAATATCTCCTCCCCTCCTTCGAAATGATCTCAATGAGATAAGGTTACTGCTGTGGTCATCACATTTTTTTAAGAGCAGGGCATTCTGCCCTCTAAGTTTCTGGTCAGAGGTTGAAACAACGTAAAACAAAATAAGCACCATTGTTACATAAGCACTGCATGTAGACAAGGTATATTTAGCTTTGTAAGTAGTTCAGAAAACTTCTTTTTTTGAATAAATTAAAAAAGAAAACAATATTATTTATTCAACAATATGTTTAGATGTATTTATAGTTTATAAATAAACAGCATCTACACTAAAAATCACTAGGTACATATTTGTGGCATTCAGGAAACAGCCAGTGCTTGTAGGTGATTTCTTTTTTTTTTTTTTTTTTAAAAAAAAAAAAAAAAAAAAAAAAAAAAAAAAAAAAAAAAAAAAAAAAAAAGAATGAAGGAGAGGAAGAAAGAGGAAGAGGGAGAGAGAATGGTGTTGCTTTATTGCCCAGGCTAGAATGCAGTCTAAAAATGGGTATTGAAAACCTCTTTTATATCAATAATTGTGCTTAATAATGGAGACAGGAAAAAAATGAGGGAAGAAAATAACAAACAAGCAGCCAACCAATATTTCATTTAAACCTGTAAGTAGGTGTGATGTGGTGTTGATAAGAATGTATATTTTGTGTATTTAAAGTGGAGAGTTCTATAAATATTTATTAAGTTTACTTGTTCCGGATCTAAGTTCAAGTCCTGGATATGCTTGTTAATTTTCTGTCTTGTTGATCTGTCTAATATTAATATTGAAGTCTCCCACTATAAGTCTCTTTATGAGTCTTATGTATCTGGGTGTTCCTGTATTGGGTGCATACATATTTAAGATCATTAGCTCTTTTTGTTGCATTGATCCTTTTACCGTTATGTAATGTCCTTCTTTGCCTCTTTAGATCTTTGTTGCTTTAAAGTCTATTTAATCAGAGGTGAGAATTGCAACTCCTGCTTTTCATTTATTTATTTATTTTTGCTCTCCATTTGGTTGGTAAATCTTTCTCCATCCCTTTGTTTTGAGTCTTTGTGTATCCTTGCAAGTGAGATGAGTCTGGATGCAGCATACCGATGGGTTTTGGCTGTGTCTTTTGATTGGGGGATTTAGTCGATTTAAATTTAGGATTAATAATAATGTACGTGAGTTTAATACTGCCATTTGATGTTAGCTGGCTGTTTTGCCCATTAGTTGATGTAAATTCTTCATTAGGTTGATGCTCTTTACTTTTTGGTGTATTTTTGGAAAGACTGATACTGGTTGTTCCTTTCTATGTGTAGTGGTTCTTTCAGAAGCTCTTGTAAAGCATGCCTGGTGGTGATGAAATCTTTGAATACTTGCTTGTTCACAAAAGATTTTATTTTTCCTTCACTTATGAAGCTTAATTTGGCTGGGTATGAAATTCTGGGTTGAAAGTTCTTTTCTTTAAGGATGTTGAATATTAGCCCCCACTCTCTTCTGGCTTGTAGGGTTTCTGCTGAGAGACCTGCTGTGAGTCTGATAGGCTTTCCTTTGTTGGTAACCTGACCTTTCTCTCTGGCTGCCCTTAGAATTTTCTCCTTCATTTTAACCCTGGTGAATCTGACGATTATGTGCCTTGAGGTTGGTCTTCTTGAGGAATATCTTTGTGGTATTCTCTGTATTAACTGGAGTTGAATATTGTCCTGCCTTGCTAGGTTGGGAAAGTTTCCCTGAATAATATCCTGAAGAGTATTTTCCAGCTTGGATTCATTCTCTTCATCACATTCAGGTATACCTATCAAACGTAGTTTAGGTCTTTTCACATAGTCCCATATTTGTTGGAGACTTTGCTCATTCCTTTTTATCCTTTTTTCTCTAATCTTGTCTTCTCATTTTATTTCATTAAGTTGGTTTTCGACCTCTGATATCCTTTCTTCTGTTTGATCAATTCAGCTGTTAAAACTTGTGCATACTTTGCAAAGTTCTCGTGTTGTGTTTTTCAGCTCCATTAATTCACTTATATTCCTCTCTAAATTGTCTATTCTCATTAGCATTTCGTCAAACCTTTTTTCAAGGTTCTCAGTTTCTTTGCATTGGGTTAGAACAAGTTCTTTTAACTCACAGAAGTTTCATATCAACCACCTTTTGAAGACTACTTCTGTTAAGGAACACACTAGTTCTCCATCAGGCCTTGTTCCATTGCTGATGAGGAACTGTGATCCCCTGTAGAGGGAGAGGCGTTCTGATTTTGGGTATTCTCAGCCTTTTTAGGCTGGTTTCTAACCTTCGTTATAAATTTATCTATCTGTCATCTTTGTAATTACCAACTTTCTAATTAGGTTTCTGAGTGGATGTCCAATTTGCTGATTCCCAGTGCCGGAATCTGAGCAACCCACTGTGCCGGATAAAACAGCGGCATTAAGACTGATGGTGCTTTTCTGACTCTGCACCAAGAACCGCCACGGCAAGCCACTGACAAAACCACCACACCGGCCACAAGAGTTGCGCTGGCGACCCGTGGGGCTCCTCCGCTGGGAATCTCCTGGTCCATGAGCAAGAAAAATTCGTCTGAAAGTATGGCATCCTCTCGTTCTCTGTGCTTTCACTGGGAGCTACAATCCCAAGCTGCTAGTGATCAGCCATCTTGGATCTCTCCCCCCGCAACCTCGAACCCCGCCCCGGGCTTGTAGTTAGTTCAGAATACTAAAGATTAGAATATCAAGGCTAAGAGCCTGGGGAAATTTTTTTTAAAGAAATGTTTCTGAGCAAAACCACAGCAAAAGTTAAGGATTGGTGCTTACAATACAAAGAATGATAAGCAACGTGCATTAAAATTTTACTGAAGATATTTTCTTAGTAACAACTCTACATGGAAGACCCCTGGGCTCTTTAAAGTGGTATGCAGATGAAGAAAGACTGACTAGGATGCCTTGGTATTGTTCAGGGCAGAAGGAAGACAGAGAGACAAAAGATTGCTGATCTATAAAGGGCTCTAAGTGGAAGTCCAAAACTCACTTTTTCCTGACTCATCATTGAGATTGTGCTTTTCATTCATAGTTTAACCATCTTTACTCAAGATGGTAAAAGAGCAATAGGAAAATCTGGGGAAAGAAAAATATGGGTAGGAATTCAAAAATGTATGTATGAATGAGGTGGGAACACAGGATTCATGCTGTGTAGTCCGGCACATTCAGAAGTGACCTCAAATTTGGTTCTGAGATTTCTAGCAGCAAGCAAAAAGAAAGAAGGCAAATCAGTTACAAGTGTCACACATTTCATAAGATCAGAGTTGTTCCAGGGAAGCAAAACTCTTCACTGACACTAAAGGGAGATATTTCTTCTGTCAGTTGTTTTATAGTTAAGGAAATGGTGGCTCCTCTCCTTTTGACTTCAATGTTAGGAAGAATCTTCTGATTTCCTAGAATATTGAATAAAAGGTGGAAATCTCTTAATGATGTCATAAAATGTAAAAAAAAATTGCCAGCATAATTTTTATCTCTAGAAAAATGCTTTTGACATTTGGAATTATGTTAAGAGTATGTTATTGTTTCCAGCACTACCTAAATACCAGTAATAACCAAGGTGCTATCAAACTATGGATATCAGTGATATTTAACATGTTTCATGCTATTTTGCAGGTCTTGAAGTGCATTCACATAATCACTTCAAATTTTTATAGTATTTCTGCAGAGTAGGTAACATTAACTCTATTTACAGTGGTTTGCCTGCTGGTTTCAGGTCAAGGGACTTGCTTGAGCTCAGAAATAAGTGGTATAGTTGGAACTTAACTTAAATCTAGAAGCTAATTTTTAAAATGTTTTTCCCACTACGGAAATTACAGTTCAATTTTGCAAGGAAAATCTCCCACTTACTCATTTATCGTAGGTATAGCGTGTCTTTTCAATACTTATTTAATATATTAGCAGCATCCTTTTATTGCTGTAATCTTGATAATATGGAATAGGCTGGAGAATAATGGGCACAATAAAATAACTACCATTTATCAAGTACTATATAATTTCATTTAGTTATTAGAATAGCTCTGTAAGGTAAGTACCATTGTCCACATTTTGCAGATGAGGAAACTGATGTGAAGAGAAATAAAATAATAACATAGCTGATATGTAACAGAGCCAAAATTCTAAACAAGTCTGCCCAACTCCAAAACCCTTATGTTTTTCATCAGCTTGGCAACTTTTATGATATACATCAAGGAAGTTTCCATGATGGTAGAGTTAATTAGGTTTAAGACCATTATTACTCTGTCCTTACCAGGAAGGTTACAGAAAATATACCTTCCTGCACTAGCTGCTGGGTAAATGCCTACTTACTCTCTGGGGTATATTAATGTTGGCAAACAGCACAGTTTTCTTATACCAGGCTATAAGAAATATACCTATGTGTACCTATATTCAAGAAATATGTACCTATATTCAAGAGCAGAGCTTTTGAAGTTGCCAAGGTAAAACTGCTAGCCTGACATCCATTTGATCCATAAAAGTGAATAGTGAGTGAGTGTCCCTGCACATGGGACAAAGGAGACTGTCCCATGTATGTTGCATAGAACTTTAGAATGTTGCATAGAACTTTAGAATTCTGTACATTAGCACCTTCTTCTTTCCCTTCTTTATGGCATTTGAGATATTAAGTGGATGCTGCCATTTTCAGTTCAGCTGGCCAAGGGAAATCATGGGTTTAGCAAGAAGAGAGTTAGTAAGAGCAACATGTAACTATTCCCATCCACTTAAACTTCCACACCTTCCATTTATTTTTGTGTTCATATTTTATTTGTTTTTTTCAGGTGCCATGGTAGGTGTTACAGTGAGTGCAAAATTGAGAGGAAAAATAGCCTATACTTTAAAGGAATTTATGATTTAGCAATGGGTGAAGAGGAAAGATAAGCATTTTAATTTAAAAAAGCCCTCCAGGCTCAATAAGCTAAATGGCCAAGAAAAATAGAACCATGAAGATTAAATGCATTAGTAAGCGGAGAGATACAAATGAAAGCAATAATAAGATGTCACTAAAGCGACCATATATAAAGTGGCAAGAGTTAGAAGATCAGAGAGAGCCAAATAATGGCAGTAATGTAGAGATGTGGCGACCAACATGGACTGCTGTTGACATTGCAAAGTGATGCAGACATTCTAGAGAACTGTTTGGCATTACTTAGGCAATAAGGTCACCTATTCCTATGACCCTGAAATTCTTCTCTTTGACATATAGATTAAGGAAATTCTCAAACAGGTCTACGGTGGTCAGATATGAACATACTCATTTCTGGTGACCAGTAGTTGATTGTCAAAAGTGTGAGGAGTAATCATCATGCAATGATTAGAAGTTCCTGTGGCAACTTGGAAGGGTTGTAAAAACCAGCATGGTGCAATCAAGAAAGGAGCATGAGATCTATCACAGAATCCAGTTACATAAATGAGAATGAATGTATAAAACAGTACATATTTTGCAAAGGTTATACTAAATAGAATAGTTCATATGGGAAGAAGAGCCTAGAGATTGGATTGGAATTACAAAGAAATGTAAATATAACAGAGGGACTATCCATGAACCAATAATTATAATGTTCCATTAAATAAGGAGTATGCCAAATTGAAACCTCTAAACTAGAAAAAAACAAAAAAACCTGGAGATCCTATGGGATAAGAGGTCACAACTTGGAGAGTTCAGGATGTATTTCATGAAGGAGGTGGCATTTGAGCTGTATCTTGAAGAATGGGTAAAATTTTAAACAGATATTAGGGAGGACAGGGAGCTGTCACAGGTAGGAAGTAGTGGAATATATGAAGAAAGCCTTCCACCAGGGAGGAGGGTCAGGGCCAGCAAATGCTTGGCAATCCAGTGGTAAGGGACAAGGATTTATTTAAAAGAGGGAGTTCACTTTGGTTGGAGCAGAAGGTATGTGTGAGGCAAAGTAAAGACAGTGAACAGTTATTTAGCTCTCTGTGTCAGGCATTGGCCTGAGTACTTTATGCATCATTCCTCACAAAGGCCATATGAAATAGACAATGTAGTCATAACCATCATCACTATCATCATCATCATCCACTTCACAGATGAGTAAGCCATGTCTCAAAGAGGTAAATAACTTTTCAGCCACGTTCCTGCAGTTGCTAGAGTCATAAGGAACAGCCTGGATATAGCTCTTCCTCTACCATGACTCCCTTTCTCCAGGGATGCCTCACACTTTCGAAAAATAGGGCTGTTTTCTCTATCCCTGTCAATGTAGATGCAGAGGGGCTTGGTGTTGAAGTGGTTAAGTAAGTAGGAACTCAGCCTTACACTAGGTATGGCTTTAATTACCCCATAGTACTGATTAGTTTGATAGCAAAAAGGGATATTTGAGAAGGAAACTGCCCATATTATAAAGCCCTGCCTATGAAATAAAGGCCTTTTTGCTCATGTGTGTCTCATTGAAATGATGGAGGGTCTCTGCCAACATCAAGCTAAATAAGGAGAAAACATTTATAAGCACCCTTTTAACTCTGTTAGAGCTATGCATTCTGAAATCTCTTCAAGTAACAAATGGGTAAGAACAAAAGGGGCAGAACTGGCCTTTCAACTGCAAAGACTGAGTCTCAAGCTTTAGGGAGCCCTGTTTATGATACTGATTCAATATAAACTCCAAGCTTCTATGCAGTTAAACATGGGGGAAATGGCCATATCTATAGGGTAGGATTATGACTCTCAAGCATTCTGAAAAGAAATTTTGGACTTGTCATTCTGGTTAACGTAGGAATAGAATTTGCTTCATCAGCTAGGTGAACATTTAGGCTAATTGCTATGGCTATGTCTTAGAAAGTGACATTTGTGACATGAAAAACAATTAAGTATAAAAGCCCACCAGTGAACAACAAAAGCCAAAATGTCCATGTGAACGAATGTTTCAACATGTCTGTTTTTAATTTATGCCTTCCTCTTTCTTGCATCTCTACCCATTTCTCAAATTCCTCCCTTGCTATTTATACTTCAAAACACCTGGGATTGGGCTTCCAGCACCCGCTATCAGAAGCAGAGATTATTCTGCTGAAAATATGATTTTACATGTTAAAATTTAAGTTAATATTCCTTATTTAGTTCAAAAACAGTATGTTTTAAAATCTAGCTATTCTAAAATATATGCAGCTCAATAAACGATAACAACTACAAAATTTTCACAAATAAAATGTTCAAACCTGAAGATCTTGATAAAGGAATTAAAAAAATGAAGGCTACAACACACAGACTGAAAACAGGCTCTTCATAGTTCAGGGTTGGAAGACTCTGCTGTACATCTGTTTAACATCTTGCAGTTTGAAGAACCCTGCCTTGCAAAACCTTCTGTACCAGTGACACACAGAATAAAAGGTTATATTATGACTTTCAGATGGAAACCTGCAAAAGTTTATCTGCTGGACTGGACCATTAACTCATGTTACTTTTGATTCTAAGCATTAAAAGTATTTTTCATGTGCAAATTATAATGAACTTTTAGGTTTATATCAGAAAGCACCAGAAAGAATTCTTACTTGGAGAGAGTGAACATGCTATGGAATGAATGGAATGTTTTAGTTGTGATGTTCAAATGGAACTAAAAGTCCCCCAATAGGGAATTTATAGAGTGCATTTTAATAATGAGTATATATGCCTATATATTGAGTTGGGAACAAAAGTACCACATTTGAAATATGAAAGTATTCCAAACTTCCATCACTGCCGACATTTATTGAAAGTTTAGCTGAGAGAACAGAAGCCTATTTTCAGGTATGGCTTCACAAAAATGCTCATCTATTGATGTGGCAAAAATCATACTTGATAAGGAGGAGCTCTAGTTTGGAGTAACGTAATAGAAAAATTAGGAATCACTTTTGAGATCAGTAGGCTACCAGAATTGCATTGTCTTTGCTAACAATTTACTTGGCTTTGGTGAAGGTGGAGAGATTTTTTTTTGGGGGGGCAGTTTCTAAACACACCCGGTCTCCTCTGTTAAGCTCTGTCTCCTCTGCCATGTGGATGTGCATTTTCTTAATTTGTAGGAAGGAGATACTTCCTTTTCCTCCACAACCCAGGAGACTTCACTGCCAACCTCTGGCCCCTGTGTCTGCAGCACCCAGCACACAGATCCTATATATGCTGTGGGAAGCTCACTGTGCCGCAAGTGGGTGAAGGAGCAAAGGAGAGGTAGCATTTCCTTTAGAGACACACACCCTCTGACCCAGACGAAGGAAGAATCTATTCTGCAGTGGGCTTGCTGCAAGGGACTTTCCATGTGCATTTTATTATGCCGAAGCTGATGGTGGTGACAAGTTCCACATTAGCTATCTGTCTTTTCTGAAATTTCACATTCTCTTCTTTTTGTAGGGAAAGTGCTATCGCTGTGTAAACAGTATCATTTAATTAGACGATGTCCGTTTTCTCTTGTGTACCATGAAAGTTACCTTGCCCTCACTCTGGGACTGTTGTAGACTTTGGTTATGCAGTGATTACCTGAGCTTTGGGGGACAGTGGGGTGTACATATTGACATTGGTAGTAGCCAGCAGTTTTCACTAGGGAAATCAGTTTAGTATACTGTTATTAATTTGGTTTAGAAAATAGCTGCAGAGTGCTCAGACAAATAAGATGTAGCAGAACACATGGTGTTCGTTATTCAATAACTATCCTTCTGCAAAGGAAGCATGGTCTATTTCCCATTTGAGAAGGAGCTTACAAAAACTAGTAAATATGAAAAGAGGGCATTTACTATAATTTTATAGAATAGCTGTCCTCATGTACTTATACAGCCCCCACCTCTCTCCCACACCCACCAATCACATTCACACAACATGTCCACATAGAATGTATTCCCAGCTGGTATTAGCATAATCATTACCACATTATAAACAAACCTGTGGAAAAATAGCCTGAGAGACTTAGATGGTTTGTTTTATAAATGAAGGTGGGGGTAGAAAACCAGATATTTTTGGAACAAATTCCTCTCTCTTTAGAAATGATAGCTCAGCTCTCATAAACCTCAATTGATAGGATGGACTGAAGAGGTGGAATTGAAGAAAGTCATGACATATTTGGTATTCCTTGGTGAAGGTCAATGAAAGGTCTTCTATGGAGCCCTTTTGCTGGAAGAAGTCCTCACGATAGAAATGTTGAGCCTTCCTTTTTTACTTTCTTACTGGAGCATACATGGAATACCTTTTTTTTCTTGTTAAATATAGTTCCTGTTGGTCAAGATCTCTGGCTGTTTCTCCTTTCTCTATTGTATTTTTCCTGGAGTTGACTAGATGAGAAATCCTGACTTAGTGGATAATTCCAAGTTTACTGCCAAGACCAGAAATAAAATATGATATAAAATATGGCCTCACCTGAAAGCTTCTGGACATTAAATGCTGTTAGATCCAGTTTTCATTGGAAAAAGAACCCAAGACAAAGGAAGGAAAATAATTTTATGAATGTAAGGTTGGTTTGTGTGTCCAGGTTCTAAGAGATCAGACAACAGGCTGAAAAGAGATTTGGTGTACCATCCTTTTTTCTTTCTTTCTTTTTCTGTTTGATTTTTACAGTTATACAGAGAATATCTAAGTATGCTTGCCACGGAAGAATCATGGATGTGGTCTTTTAAACATCTGACTTTGGAAATACCCAGAGAACTGTGTGATGGGGATGGAGATGGCATTAATGAATGTGATTCAGACAGTGCACTCTCTGTGGGCTTATTGCATCTGTGGCCTAGTGATTTGTTTGTAAGATTGCCTTAATTTGATCAGATAGGCTCAGTCATGTGTATCTATAAAATCAGAATCATATATCATGTGGATCACATGAAGTTCAACATCCAGGAAGTTAATCTTCAAGCCCAGTACTCAAATGCCTTTCACCTTTGACATTGAATTTCCATTTGGAATCAATTCAACAAGACTCTTTCCTCCTGCCCTGGCTTAGACTTAGACATAGGGCATCATTACACGTAGCAGACCAATGGGAAAAAAATTCACACATATCACACTGGCATGGCTGTTTGGAATACTGGAACCTCATTTTAATCCCTGTATACTGTCCTCAAATTGCACCAAGTACTATGCTTAATGTTTCATTATCAATAAATTACTTGATAGGAAGTAATTATACTCATATATTGGCTTTTTCCTTCAGAAAGGTAATTAGATTAAGACAAACCTATTTCAAAGTAATGTGCCCATTTTTCCATTATATGTTTGCAAAGTTAATAAGGTAATTGATATTGTAAAGAGTTTGCCAAAAGTCAGGTCAGTTCCAGGCCTTAAAATCAAAGCCTGATGTCCAAAAGAACTTGCATAATGTATTATTTATTGAGCACTGATGCAATATTCAGTATAATATAAGACAACAAAATTAAGCCAATGTATTCACAGTTTGAATAAAAGCTTCTAAATATTTTTTCCTATCGTTAGTAGAATCTTAGACTCATTGAAGGGAAAAGGACCCTGGAGGAGTTATGATCTATCAAACTCATAGTATAGATGAAGTATCAGAGGCTTAGGCAAGGGCAGTGACTTACCCCAGGGCATAGTAGCCCAGCTAAAATTAGAACTCAGTCCTATTGACTTCCTGAAACTGACAATCTGCCCCTTTTCACAGATTCTACCCCAGGCCATCAACTCATCCTTTTTGCTCACTTTCTGCAGTATATTTCTGGTTCAATATTTAGCTTCTGGCCTTCCCCAACTCTACTTTGCATGCCATTATAAGATTAACCTTATTCAAGCATAATTTTAATAATTTCTTATATATTAGAGTCCTCCAGAGAAACAGAAGCAATGGGAAGCTTAATGTAATGAGAGATATATCTCCTCTCACTTTTGTTTCTCTGGAGAATGCTGACAAATACAGAAGAGACTAGTTATATGTATATGACTTATAAGAAATTGAATTATGTGATCAGTCCAAAGATCTGCAGTTGACAAGCAGGAGAGCCAGGATGTAATTCCACTATGTGGACCGAAGAAGACCAATGTCCCAACTCAAACAGCCAGGCAAGCAAAGTTCCCTCGTAGCCTCTTTGTCCCCATTCATGTCTTCAGTTGGTTGGTTGAGAGCTGCTGTACTTAGTTTGCTGATTCACAAGTTAATCTCTTCCAACAACAGACTCACAGGCATATTGTAATAATGCTTGACTAAATGTCTGGGCACCCTGTGGCCCTGATAAGTTTGTGCATAAAATTAACCATCATACCTTCCTTAAAAACTTATAATGGCTATGTCTTTTTTATTATTATTAAGTAGAGCATTTTATTTATTTCAAAACTTTTTTTATGGACTTATTGTATCTAATTTTGGATTCAGAGAGAGGAAAAGGGAATGCTGACATTTAGTTTCAGATTGTTCTGAGATACTGAGATTATCTTTCAGCTTTTATTTTTTTAATTATGAAAAATATAAATGCATACTATAAAAATGCAGATAATAGAGATAAGCAAAAGAAGGAAATAAATGTTTTCCTTAATTCAAGGATCAGAGGTAACTTCTCTTTATAGCTTTTTAAAATTTTGTGTATGTGTAGTTTTGTAAAATATTAGAAATATTATTCTGATATATTATCATTTTTTTACTCACATATACCTATGAAAGGATTCTTTTTAATCATTTTAGTGTATTTGCTTTATGGATATTTTATAGTTTATTTAATCCAGTGTTGAATATCAAGATTGCTTATAATTTATGCTGAGATACAACTTTGTACACAGAGGTTTGCACATGTCTGATTATCATTTTGGAACAAACTCTAAAAAGTGAAATTTTTATTTTCCTTATCATTTCAACTCTTAATGATTGTGTCTCCTTTTAGCCTTATAATCTTAGATATATTTTCTACAACTTTTTAACACAAGTCTTTCATTAGTGACCTCAGTTTTATACTGTTTTGCATTCCTTACTTTTTCATGTTTTAGTATTAATCCTACAAATAAGCTATAAACAACTTTTTTTCTTTCTTTTTTAAAATTTTTATACTGTTTGTGTCTTGTTTTATTGCCCAGGCCAGAGTGCAGTGGTACAATCGTAGCTCACTGAAGCTTTGAACTCCTGGGCTCAAACGGTCCTCCCACCTAACTCACTGAATAGCTGAGACTACAGGCACACCCCATGGCGCACTGATAATCTTTAAAACTTTTTAACATTTTTGTAAGACAGATCTTGCCTTGTTGCTTAGGTGTCTTGACCTCCTAGCTTCAAGTGATCCTCCTGCCTCAGTCTTTTTAATTTCTGGGATTTCATGTATGAGCTATGACATCCAATCTTTTTTTTTCAGTAGACTATTTTTTAGAGAAGCTTTAGGTTCACAGAAAAATTGAGTAGCAGATACGGAATTTCTCATATATCCCCCATGTCCACATATCCATAGTGTCCCCTGTTATCAACATCCCCCACCAGAGTGGTACATTTGCAATAATCAGTGAACCTGCATTGACCTATTCTTATCATCCCAAAGTTCATTGTTTACGTTAGAGATCACTCTTTGTGTTGTACATGCTATGGACTTAAAACAGTGTATAATGACATGTATCATATCCATTAGTGTATTATCATATAAACTAGTTCCATTAGCTAGGTTTGGTGGCTCATGCCTATAATCCCAGCACTTTGCCAAGGCAGGCAGATCACAAGGTCAGGAATTCAAGACTAGCCTGGCCAATATGCTGAAACCCTGTCTCTACTAAAAATACAAAAATTAGCCAGGCGTGGTGGTGGGCGCCTGTAGTTCCAGCTACTCGGGAGGCTGAGGCAGGAGAATTGCTTGAACCTGGGAGGCGGAGGTTGCAGTGAGCTGAGATCACACCACTGCCTGGGTAACAGAGGAAGACTCCATCTCAAAAAAAAAAAAAAAAAAAAGTTTCATTCCCCTAAAAATCCTCTGGCCCCTCCTATTCATCCTTTCCAATCTTCAGACACCTAATTCATGTCTTTTTATCTGTTTACTGAAGGGAATTATCATATTTTATATTTTTGTATCGAGTTTTTAAGTAAACATGAAATAATTGACTTAAGTGCACTGCTTAATAGCCACCTTGCTACTCAGAGGCCCTCACTGAGCTCATTTCTTCGGCCCACTATATTCAAGTGGGCATGCTCTTTGCCCAGAGGATTCCCCTCGGATCTCCTCCTGATGGTTCTCTTGGAACACTTGTGATTGTATGGATTACAACCTTCTTGTTCTCCTATTTCCCACTCTATTCAATCCTTAGTGAGGGTTTTGGCCTTTGCATTGAAAAACTGATTTCTGGTGTAAGAGGATTAACTATGTTTTTGCTGAATGTAAAATTCTGTGTCTTTCAAGGGAGACTTTTATGTGTTATTAGGTCTGATAGTACACTTTCTGTAGACTTAGCCAATGAATTATGAATAGAAAATATTAAAAATAAAACTCCTTCGTAATGACTAGGAATAAACAATAAGTCCTGGAATAATGACTAACTTTAATTGAATGTCAAATTAGCTAGCATTAAAGAAATGTAAGCATTTGGCTGAAACTGTCTAGGAGGAAAACAAAGATGGAAAAGACAGTGTATCTCCGCCTTAGGAGTTTATTATCTAGTTTGAATATTGGACACACACAACATTCTAGTATGTCAGTTTTCAATGGTGATACAGTCAGGCATTGGCATAATGTGGTTGGAACATAAGGGCAAGAACAGTTATTGTGACTGATTGGCCCAAGGAAGGATTCATTGAGAAAAAGACATTTGAGCAGGGCCTTCAATGATAAATATGATTTAGGTGTGTGAGTTGTGGAAAGTAGGTTATAAGTGTGGAAATAGCATGAGGAGGCATCATAGACATTTGAATATACAGAGTTGCTTCTGAGTTATTGAAGAGTCTTGTGTAGCAGAATAAAAAGATGAGGGGAGTGGGGAGTGGTCAATGGAAGATAAAATTGGCAAGGTAGTTTGGGGTCAGATTCTGAGGCATATTCAGTGCTGTCTTAGAACAATTCAGAATTCATTTCATAGGTGGTGGAATGCAACTAGGAAAGGATTCTGAGGGAGGTAGCATGGTTGGGTTTATCTCAGGATAATTACTCTAACTTTGTCACAAAATATAGATTGCAAGGGCTAGACACTGGAAGCTTACAGAAGGATTGGGAGACTTTACAAACAATAGTTCAGGATAGCAACAATCATAAATTGTTATTTATGCTGGTGGTTCTACCACCTGATGAAGGAACTCTAAACAGTCATAAATTGTTATATATGCTGGTGACTCTACCACCTGATTAAGAAATTTATTCAAATTAAAAGCTTCCTGGATCTTATCTGTGACTGTGGGTCCTCTTCCTTTTATGGGATGTGAATGCCTTCTCTTCTGCTATTGGTTATATCTCTTCACATACGGAAGGAGTGTTTGTATTGTCTACAGTGTTGCTAGTGTTACTAAATATTCCTGTTACCTAACTATCCAGAATTGTTCTTCCCTGGAATACCTTGTCTTTCATGAGGTTGTGTTTGCTTTCTGACACCAATTCTGCTCTATCTTATTTTTTTCTCTTCTTGTACAAGAAAGCAGGAGGAGAGGCAGAGTCCATCAAGAACTGTTTATGTTTGCTTGGGTAGAGGAGAGCAGCCACACACTGAAGCATTTGTTATACACAATAATATCCTTTCAGGGCTCTTATCCTGAGACTTATAACCAAAAGCAATTTATTTCAGAACAATGTAATCATATGCTATGGCAAAAGCATGAACTAAATGTACTAAGTAATTATTTGAACATTTAAAACAAATATGAATATGCTTCCCTTTGTCCACCAGTTTCTATTCACTTAGCAAGTTATCCCTAGCCAGAATAGCCATTGTTATTTTCTTTTTCCATTTTACTCTCATTGTCTCTTGTGCTGTGTTGCAAGGGGCTCTAGATGTTTTTCAGGATTCATATACATTTCACCTTTGTTCATCAGGATCCATTCACTATATTACTAAAACTCTTCTCTTCTGGCTACAAAATCTTATTGCAGCACTTTCTTTTCTTCTTGCCTTCTGTTTTATTCATTTTATCTGTTTGCTTTTCCCTTGTCTTGTCAGGCCCCTGTGTCAGCCTTCTCCCTGACTGCCCTCAGGCAGCAGTGTGCCATGTCTTTGCAATGCCTTGTTGCTCAGGGGCCCTCACTGAGCTTTTTCTCAGGCCCTCTGTGTTCAAGTGGGCATGCTCTTTGCCCAACAGGCTCTCCTAGGACCTCCTCCTCTTGGAACACTTGTGATTTTATGGATTACAACCTACTTATTCTCCTATTTCCCACTCCACCCTTTGGTGAACTCCTCAGTGATGGTTTTGGCCTTTGCACCGAAAAGCTGATTTCTGGTATAAGAGGCTTAACTACATTTCTGCTGAATATAACGTTCTGTTTATTTTCCTTTGGGGTATCCTGTGTCTTTTGAGGGAGAGAATTGACTTCCAGGCTGAATGCTACCAAGAATTCTATCCTCTGTAAACATACTCAACCTATATTCACATAGAACTTTAAAACATTTTTAAGCTGTCTTTTAAAGTTTGTAAACAGAAAAATAGCTTAGTTAAATCACAGGGAGGTATACAATCTAAAACAGACAGAAAGAGAAATAAATATATATTGTGCTCAGTCATAATAAACATTGACAGTTCAGGCTGAAGTATATCCATCATTCACTCAACATATATCCATGGGCACCATATGTGATCACCCCTATGGATGGAAGGCAATAGAAGGCATTCTCCTTGTCCACAAGAAGGGACCGTTCAGTTAGAGAGACAAACATAAACATGATGACTGATTACAATGTGGTAGGACAAGTGTCATAATACAGCCTTGGAAAAATAATCTTGAAGACACAGATAAAAGATTGAATAATTCTGACCAGCACAGGAAGCTGGTACAAGGCAGGGGTGCTGAGTCAGCCAGTCTGAGGAAAACAGCGTGAAATGAAGGAGCCTTCACACAGGTCAGCAGTATACCTGACTTGCAAGCTATGAGAGGCTCCCTTCAGCTCAATTACAGAGTCTACCAGACTCATCAAACTTGAGCGACATCATCTTGGAACGCTTGATCAAACTTTAATGATCCCGATTTTCTAGAGAACAAAAGCATCTATGAGGTGCTAGATAATTGTCTTGAGAGTTCATAGGTCACCATTCCCCATGTCTCAGGACACTCCCTTAACAGTGTGACAGGAAGGCAGCAACATCTGTTTCCGTGTGACTATACCATGATACATTGAAAGGGACAGACGGTGGTTTAGTGCAGCCTGTGACTTGTGAGGAATTTCATATGGAGAGAATTCTACTCTGTGGTTCTGAAATTAGCAAAGAGAGGAAGTTGCTTTTATTACTGTGGCATGAGAGGCCCCTCTGCCCTCCATACCTCTTTTTCTAATTTGTAACCATTTCCTGACTGCCGTTCCTGTTGCATGCTTTTTTCATAAGTTACCCCATGCTTACATCAGTTAATGGCCAGGGCTGCACTCTCTGAGCCTGGAGCGGAGTCCCTGCACCTGGGCTAACACTACTAATAGATCACCCAGGGCCTGGTGATGGCCTGCGAGGACAGCTGGAATGGCTCAAACCGCCCCCGCCCACCAACTCATCTGTCATGATTACCATGCGTTGGGGGTTTGCCTGGCTTGTTCCACTCATTTCCTTTGTCAGCATGACTAAGATCAAAGTGCAAGTAGGATACATAAATGATAACCTAGAACTTTGCCCAAACACATAGGCTACGATCTGGGCAACATCTTCCATCATACTTTCCCCACAGGCACGGAAGGAAAAGGGCAAATTATGTTTAAGTATAGCCTTTCTTGCCCAGCCACTTACAGCCCCCCATCCCCACCCCCACCTCCCCGGCTTTGTTTCCTGAACCCATCATAGTTGTATTAATCAATTGGTTCAGGGATTTGAGATTTCCTGACCTAATCACAGGATTGGGGAAATCCTGATTTCTGTTTATATGAAGCTGTGGCTGTGATTGCAGACCTTGTACCTGGCTGAGCTTGCATCTTTCATTCCCTATATTCAGAGTGTGAGGTGGTTCTGGCCACTCTCCTGAAGACTGGGACTGAATGATCTTTGCATGTTTGTTGAACAGAAGATAATTTACTTGCAGAATGTATTTTGTTTAAAATAATACTGACAAAAAGGGTTCAAAATGGTAACAATAGTTTATGAAAATATTTAGGCAGGTATTAATTACTCTTGGAATTGTGTTCCTGATTCAAAAGCAAAATACCTTGCAGTGTTTCTGAGTTTACTTTTGTCATGCTGTATACGTTCTCTCTTCAATATGAATACTGATGCATTAAGGAAAGGATGAGATGAATTTGGGGTATGGGTGCAAGTTAGGGAACTACTAGGAATTAACTAAGAATTATTCCTTCTGAAAATAACATTCAGATAACACAAAGGGTATTTAGTTAGCAAAATGTATATGATCTCTGGATTGATGTTGTCTTTGAGAGTTGCATTATACAGAATAGACATGGAAAGTTGCCATTGAATGATGTAGCCCTTTGGTCAATGCCATTGAACGTGCATGTTTTCTCTATCGAGATAATTTTTTATTTTTTATAATAATATATGAGAATTTCTCCATGGATTTATTGAAATCACAGCTAATCCATGTGATTTCTTTCTCAATATAGATATCTATATATTTATCTATATCTATGTATGTCTACCCTCTACACACATACTGAAAATCATTAACTGATAGTAAAAAGCTAAAAATGTATACTCTTTCCACACCATCTACCTCCTTTCCTAAGCTGCCACATTATCTGTGTGTGTGTGTGTGTGTGTGTGTGTGTGTGTGTGTGTGTGTGTATGCGCGCGCGCACAAGCTGTGCTATGTTTCAAATGTTCTATTTTCTTTCCCAGAAACTATTGGTGCATTCTGGAAATATTGAGAATGCCCCAGTGCTAGCATCCCCCATATCAGATAGTGGGGCAGCCCTGCCCTGGGAACTTAGACAACTCAGATTAGATCTTCCCAGTAGGCTAACCAGGCACCTAACATCTTTGTATTTCATCTTCCTCACCTGTAAAATGGCTATCTCAAGCAATGACATTTAGGAGGATTAAATTAAAAGAGCTAATGTGTGAAGTAAAATTGCTTAGTGCATTGAACACTGGCTCTGGGGTTTGCAGATCTGGATTTGAATCCTGGCTTTTCTACTTAAAAGCTGTGTAACCTTAGGCAATGCATTTAATTCTCTGTGCTCAGCAATAAATGTTGTGAGGCATATAATTGACATAGTGCCTGACACATTATAAGCACTCAATAAACACTTGATATTACTGTTAAATTGTAAATCTGTACAGATGATAACTTTTTTGATGAGTTGATAATAAGACAATACTGAATTCTGATGGTGGATGGTTTCCCTAAATGTAACAATGGACATAGAGAGTCTAGTGGCATGTAGATTGTCATTTTGCTCATTCATAACCTGCCAACTTGTTAGGGAATGAGTGTATTTGTAAGTTTAAGCTAAAAGTGTGATTGGATATATTTTTCTTAAAGACACCTGGAATCATTTAGCTCGTTCATGTTTTAGAACACTTCTATGGTAAATGTGAGAGTTAAACAGCATTGTATAGTTGTAGCTTCTCTTACTATGTTTTATTGTGTGGATAATTTTACAGAAGAGGTGTGTTTCATTTATTGCTATCTACAGTCTGCATAAAAATGTTCCCTTGACTTCCCTTAGACATGTGTTTGTCGTATACTTAATTTATGTCATATATGTCAGAGTTTCTCATATATTTTCCTCCTATCAACAGTTGTACTTCTGAGCCTAACAGATTTTTCCTCTTCCAGCATCTCTCCTTTCTAATCCATTTTGCAAAGCTTGACAATCATTTACCTAAAGCATGACTTCTGTTTATTTCACTCCTCTGCCTAATGTTTCCTCATCCTGACCTTAATGCCTATCCCCACAATCATACATTCATTTCACCGTTCTGCATATCCTGGCCCATGAAACTGCTATTCCTTCATAAATTATACTTTAATATATTCACAGTCACTACTCAACAGTTTTTGTGTAGGAAATATCTGGTGTCCTATATAGTATTTGACATATGATCTCAAAGTAGTACAGCCTGCCCTCATTCTCTTTTGACCAGTTTTTTCTGAGGCAGTTTGGGTATTTATGAGCCCCCAGAGCTGGACCAGTTTCCAAAGAAAATGGAAGATCAGGAACTCCGAGAACTTCCAGGAAATGGATGGGAAGATGGCCAGCTCTCAATGGTCCAGGCTGCACTCTCTGATCAATGAAACCCTTCCTATCTGTTGTTTTCTTTTCTCACTGAATGGCCACATGGAATTCTGAGCTCAAGCTTGTTGTTCACAAAAGTCTGCTCTTTGGATGACTGTCCCTTCATTTAGTCTAAACTTCCTTCTCATTCCTGGGTGTTATTCACTCCAGACCAGGAGTGTGGGAGTGTGATGCTGGGCAGGCAGCCTGGTTCCAGGTAACCTGGTGCATAGTGCTCAGTTGAGCTTTCACGGGCCCATGATCTTGGGTGTGGTAGAACAGTGTCTCTCCAACTTAAGCAGGCATCAGAGTCTCTTGCAGGGTCTGGTTAACACATAGCCTGCTGGACCCCACTTCTGAATGTCTGATTCAGAAGTGGGGTGTATGGTGTGGGGCCTGACAATGTGTATTTCTAATACTTTTTGGGGAACTTGTAACAAATTCCAATATTCCAAGAACATTGTGAGGAAGTACAATATTGCTGAGTGGTATGATTATGAAAGTGCTCCATATCTTCATATCTCTGTGTGGCTGCTCATGTTGGAATGTTCTTGTAGGCTTTCCCCAGGTCTTTCCATTTACAACACCTAGATCAAGTACTACTTCTCTAATGATGTTTTTGTGACTCCTTTAACCAGGGCATAAAACATTTGCTGTTACTCTTCTCTCTAACTTCTTAGCATTGTATTTGCCCCTCTTGTAATATTTATCACCATGTACCCTACATAAAGTGTGCCTGTATTTTTGCCAATACATAATATCTTTGAAGGTGAGTGTATTGGTCTCATCCATCTTGCTTCTTTGAATGCTTGGTACGGTGCCTTATATGCAATACATATTGTTAGCCTTGTGCCCACATCCCTTGAGTCCACTTTTTCACCTCTGTAAGTCTATCTGCCACCTTTAGCACACTTTGTTCCTAACAACTTGAACTTGTAACTTTCTCCAGAGGACTGAACTTGAATACTGGAGCCACTTCACTCAGACCTATGGAAATCTGGGATTGTCTAGAAGTTTCTCTCCACAGCAGAGTTATCTGCAGTGTTATGCTGCAGACTGGTGCAGCAGCATGAAGGCCCTGTTTCCTTGCCTTGGATGGACACATTACAGCTTTCTGCAGGATCAGGCTGAGGCAGACCCTTCAAACCCGTGTTTGGATTCTTCCCCTTCTCTGCCCCACTTTCCTTATTCCCTTAACTGATTTCTCCTGGGAGCACTTCCCTAATAAATCATTTGCACACAAACTTTTGTTTCATGGCCTGCTTCAGGAGTCCTAGCAGGTGTTGTGTGAATATTTGTAGAATGAATGAATGCTTGAAAAGGAGTGTAGCATAATAGGAGCATGGATTCTGTAGCCAGACTGCCTGAATTTAAATCCCAGTTCTACCACTTAGCAGCCATGTGACTTTGAATAAGTCATCTAACTTTTTTGTGCTTCAGCTTTTTTATTCATATACTGAAGCTAAAATAGTACTTTATATGGGGTTGTTATGAAGATTAACTAAATTAATACTTTTAAAGCATTTGGAACAGTTTCTGGCACATAATAAGTGGTAGTTAAGTGTCTGCAAGAATAAATTAAAAATAAATGCATTGAATGACATTAAAAACATAAGTAAATGGAAAGACATCTTGTGATTATGGATTGGAAGACTATATTATTCAGATGATGCTACTACTCAAAGTGATCTCCAGATTTAATGCAACCTCTATCAACATCTCACTAGTGTTTTTTACAGAAATAAAATGCCCATCTTAAAGTGACCTCAAATAGCCAAAACAATCTTGTAAAGGAACAAAGGTGGAAGATTCACACTTCCAAATTGCAAAATTTACTTCAAAGCTATAGGAATCAAAACAGTATGGTCTGGCAGAAGGACAGGTATATATAGACTAATGTAGTACTCTATATATTATATAGACTATTATATATTTTACCCCATACATATGGGGTAAAAGCTGAATTTTAAGCTAGGTGCTAAGACTATTCAATGAAAAAAGGAAAGTCTTTTCAACAAAGTGTGTGGAAAACTGATCTCTAAATGTAAAAGCATGAAATTGTAACCTTACCTTAAGAGATAAAGGTGTAAAACTCTTAGAAGAAAACATAGGGGGAAATCTTCATGACAGTGGATTAGGTAATGATTTCTTGGATATGACACCAAAGACACAGGCAATGAAAGAAAAAATAAAGTGGACTTCATCAAAATTAAAAATTTTTGCACATCAAAAGACACTATTAAGGCTGGGCATGGTGGCTCATGTGTGTAATCCCAGCACTTTGGGATGCTGAGGTAGATGGATTACCTGAAATCAGGAGTTCAAGACCACCCACCCTGGCCAACATAGTGAAACCCCATCTCTACTATAAATACAAAAATTAGCTGGATGTGGTGGCATGTGCCTATAGTCCCAGCTACTCAGGAGGATGAGTCAAGAGAATTGCCTGAACCCAGGAGGCAGAGATTGCAGTGAGCCAAGATCACACCACTGCACTCCAGCCTAGGTGACAGAGCAAGACGTTGTCTTAAAAAAAAAAAAATGACACTCTCTTGCAAAAGGACAACTCATAGAATGAAAGAAAATATTTGTAAATTATACATCTGATAAGGTATTAAGAACCAGAATATAGAAAGAACCTCTATCAGTCAACAACAAACAACTCAATTAAAAAATGGTGAAAGGTCCTGGATAGACATTTTTCCAAAAAAGATAAACAGATGAAAACAGGTCAGTAAGCAGATGAAAAGATGCTCAGTGTCATTAGTCATTAGGGAAATGCAAGTCAAAACACAATGAAATACCATTTCACACTCATCCGATGACTATTACAAACAAAACAGCAGACCAGAATATAACAGGTTTTGATGAGGGTACAGAGAAATTGGAACCCTTGTGCAATGTAGGAATGTAAAATGGTGCAACCTCTGTGGAAAACAGCTTAGTAGTTTCTCCAGAAGTTAAATATAAAATTATTGTAAGATCTATTAATTCCACTCATGGGAATTACTCCCAGAAGAATTGAAAGCAGGGACGCAGATACTTGCATACCAATGATCATAGCAACATTAGTCACAATAGCCAAAAGATGAAAACAACTCAAATGTCTGTCAAGGATGACTGGATAAACAAAATGTAGTATGAATGAAATCCTGATATATTTTACAATATGAATGACTTTGAAACATTATGCTAAGTAAAATAAGTAGGGGCAAAGAACAGATATCATTAGAATTCCACATATATGAGGTTCGTAGAATAGGCAAATTCATAAGGATTGGAAATTAACTAGAGGTTACCAGGCTTCTGGTGGTGGGGTGGGGAGCAAAGTGAGAAGTTATTGTTTAATGAGTAAAGAGTTTCTGTTAGGGATGAGTAAGAGTTCAGGATAAGTGGTAATAATTGCACAACATTGAGAATGTACTTAGTGCATTGAATTGTATATTCAAAATGTTAAAATGACAGATTTTATGTTATGTATACTTTACTGCAGTTTAAAAAAAATATTAATTCTGGTCTTGCATTTTGTTATTCCTGCTCTGCCTCTAGGACTTTGATACAGGCATCACTAATGCTGCTTTTCTCTCTCATGAGGGAAGTTCCTGTGAATTGCCTATGAGCATTTAAACAATGTGCTTGGATATCTATGAATTTTTAAACATCCAGTTAAGAACAGAGGAAAAAAAGCACTGTATGCAAACATGAATAAATAAAGGAATAATTAGATTATTTGAAAATTCTTTAGCGTTACTCATAATTTGCAATAACCCTGTGAGTGCAATGAGTCCAGTTTAATTATGGATACCATAAAGCAGTCTGAACCTAGAGTTTTCTTCAGCTTTACTGCTTATGATTTTATAAAAGCACTCCACATGGGTCCACTTGGTTTGAGCTTATAGGCAAATTGGTCTCCAGCCATATGCTCCATCTCCTTATGTGTCACACCTCTCCATCAGAGCTGAAATGTTTCCCTGAAGAGAAACTTTTCAAAAGCCCACAAACTCCAATTTAGCCTTTGGCAATCACTGCGTTATAGTGTTTGAGTGTTTTAGACTTAGTAATAAATAATGTTTTAAAACTTCCAATGTTGTATGTCTTATTTGTCATGCTGTTTTTGTCTATGGGCAACAGCCCTGGACATGACAGTCCATGAAATGTGATAAAGTCACCCAGTGGTTACAGTTGTCCTACCTGTCCCATAGCCTCACATTCCCCTTATTTTTATCATAAATGGTGAAATGAAATGAAGAAGAAAGGGGATGAGAAAGTGTATTGGTTTGTGAGATAGTGTCCCTCCAGGAGTCAGTTGGTAAATCTGACTAATCTCTATAACGTTTACTCTGACACACTTTTGCATCTTTGTTTTCTATACTTGTATGTTATTATCTTAAAGACTTCTTGGTTTTCATCTGGGAAGCCCAGTACTATGGATATGTGGGATGTTGAACTGACCCATTTAAGTATACGTCATTTGTATGGATTTCATTAAAGAGAATGCAATAGCAATAAAAGGCCAAATTCCATTTAACAAGAACTTTTGAAACTTTCACCACTGTCACACTTATTTCAAACAAAACTACTTTAAACCTGTTCTGGAATAAGACAGTGTGTAAAGAGATAATACAATATGTTAAGCTAATGCAAAAGTTTTGGGCTCTGGTTATGTAATGATATATTTTAACCTTTTCTATTTTGGATTCAGATAACCATTGTTGTGGATCAATGGTTCCTAGGCGAAAGGGTAGTTTGCTATGAATCATCCTATTTAAAACATCTTGTTACTAGTGGTTCTATTCTTGAAGAGTGTAAATATAATACATCTCCCCACCTTCTCTGCATGGAGTTAACTATGGCAAGAAATGAGTGGCCCTAAACATACAGCTAGGTTTATCACGAGTGTTTAGTCGATTCCCACTGGTTGAAAATCTGAGCATTTGGAAAGTGACACGCATGCACATATATTTACGTGCACACATCATATGTACATGCATACATGTTTTTCCCTCTACTTTTTGGATGGAGAACCTTGCAGAAAATAAAATGTCCAGTGGACAGAGAGACAGTAAAAGGAATGGCCATGGGATAAAAGGCAGCACAGAGATGTACTTGTAAAACTAGTTTCTTCTTGTTATTTGCTTTTACCACAGAAGACAGAGAACCATTCCTGCCTAGGGTTAATAGTATTAGAGCATATTCCCTTATGGCAAACACAGAACTCATGGAACATCTTTTAGGAATGATGTATCTTAAGGTGAAATCCGATACTCCAAGGATCTTAGAGTCCTGAGTAGAAACTATACTGATAGAGACAAATTGGTTATTTCCACCCAACCCTCCAAACTTCACTGTTTGGCTTTTTATTGAAAATTGAAAGTATGTCTTTATTTATTTACTTTCATTGTAAAACTTGTATGGTAAAAGTTTGTTGATGTACAGTGTATCCCCAGAGGGAAATTACTAGAACTAACAAGACTAGGAATATTTGTTTTCAAATGCATTTTTAAATTGACCTTGATGGTTTTCAGTGTTTCTTAATTAGTGTTTGCAAATCTGCTGATTTTACGAAAAATCTGTTTCTTGCTGTATTAGAGTATAGCATCACAACAAAATTAGCATTCCATATGTTGTTTTGTTAAACATCCTTGGTGACTTTCTTTAAAATCCTTTGGGAAATGTTTTGAAATTGGTTGAAACAAATATGCAACACTTGAAAATAAATGGTGATTATCACCACATTGTTCTTTCTTAAAAGCATTGCCTGTGTTTGGACTTAGTAGAAGTGCTATCACTGAACACACATCCTTCAGAAATTACTTATGAGTGGGTAAGGCCTAATATAAGCCTTTTTACACAGATAAGGAAAAGCAACTTGCTACAGAATTCTAGCAATGCCATGATGCTCTGTGTAGTACATAACTTTATCAAAGGCTGGAGTGGCAAGACCCACGTATAAAAGCCTTTATTAGATTTTTTTCCTTCCCTAAATGGAATGAGCAAATTCATCTTCCTTTTCCTAAAATCTCCTTCAGTTCTCATAAGTAGAAACAGAGAAATGTATTTCATCTGAAATTGGAGAACTGGGTTGCATCTCATGGTAGTACCACTCATTTTTAACCACTTAATGAAACTGAGAGTCCTGTCTGTGTCTTCATTTTAGATTTAAGATTTAGTCAACAGGTATGTTGAACACCTATTATGTGCCAGGCATTGTGCTTGGGGCTAAAGTTGCTAACAGGAATAAGACAAAAACAGTGGATTCGATAACCCTACTTTGAGGGCATCATAACTCAACAGGGGAGATAACTTGAAGCAAAACAGGGTTTTGGGGGGGGTTCAGGGATGATTCACCAGAGGTGGAGATGCTTAAGCTGAGTCTTAAAAGGTGAATGCCAGTTTATCTAGTAGAGAATGCAGGTTATGTCATTCCACGCTAAGTGACTGAGGTGTAAAGACTGAGGCACTGAAGTGTAAAATGGTATAGAATGCTGGTGTAATAGCAATTTCTTCAGTGGGGCTAGAGCACGGGGTTCAGGACGGGCCATTGGGTGTAGATCTAATGCTTTTTTAAAGCTATATGGGTTTTTCTGCTGTGCCGAGGAGATTGAGCTTCAATTTGTAGGATTGAGAGACTGAAGAATTTTGATAAGGGACAGAATTGATCAATGGGGGGAAGGTGGAGAGACTGAAGACAAAGGTATTAATTAGGAAGCTGTTCTAATAGCCTGGGAGATGATGGTAAGGGCCTGACCTAAATCATAACCTTGGGATTTAAAAAGTCATCCTGTTCAGGTCTGAGAGCTAGGAAGAAGGATCAATTTCACTCTAAGGAAAGAAGGGTCAGATAGAAAGAATGATGATGACCTCCAAGGTTTGTGGTATGCAAACTGGGTGCACGGCCACATTATCTATTGTTAAAAGAAATGGTAGACATTTTAAGAGGAAGAAAATGAGTTCTGTTTTGGAGGACATGTTTAATTTGAGGTTACAGTGTAATGGATCGGAAGTATGCATGTTGGCCTTGGTTCTGATAGTTGAAACATTTTCTTTCTTTCTCTCAGTGGCTTAAGACTTCTACTTTCTATGAGGTAGGGGTCTGAGGAGGGGAGTGGGGTTGAACTCCTGTCCCTCTTCCTCCGCCCAAATAACAGTGGATCATCATGCACACGCGTGTGCTCCTGAAGTGCTCTTTCCACATCCCACCCTCCTCCCATACTTTCTCATCAGCAGGTGCCCAAAGAGAGGAGCTTGTTGAAGACTCCCTTTTCAGCTATGACTTTAAGTTATTCTGTCATGCTATTTCATTTTCAGACTTTAAAATTTGTAAAAAATTTTGCCTATTTTCTTCTTGCCTGCTTTTATGGCAGTTGCCTCTTCCTCCCATGCTCTACCACAGGTGAAATAGTTCAGAAACTGTCTGTTGTTAGAAGGGTTTGACAGTTCTTTGATATTTGGTTTATGTGGTTGCCTTCTAGGAAATGCTAAAGAAAAGTCATTATTTGGGCTGAATGTGGTGGCTCATGCCTGTAATCCCAGCACTTTGGGAAGCCAAGGCGGGAGGATTGCTTAAGCCCAGGTGCAGCCTGGACAACATAATGAGACCTTTTCTCTACCAAAAAAAAAATAAATAAGTAATAAAAAAAATAAATAAGAGAGAGAGAGAGAAAGAAAAGAGGGAGAGAGAGAGAAAATAACTGGGCATGGTGATGGGTCCCTGTATTCTCAGCTACTTGGAAGGCTGAGGTGGGAGTATCACTTGAGCCTGGGAGGCCAAGGCTGCAATGAGCCATGATTTCACCACTGAATTCCAGTCTGGACGACGGAGCAATACTGTCTCAAATAATAATAAAAATAGAAAGGAAAAGTCTTTATTTTAGATTATTTGACCTTTTCTTGTTGTTAGGACTAGAGCCTCTTATGGCTTTCTGCAATCTAAGTGGCCTAAGTGGGAGCAGTACTTTCTCTGTGAATGAATTTTTATAGTTAAATACTACCAATTATTTTAGAACATGATCTGAAAGGCCCACTTGTGTACAGCTGCTGGCAAGTAGAGCATACAAAAAACAAGTCCCCCAGAGATGCCGAGGAGACAGACACAGATATAAGTCCTTAAAAGTCCACAGCAGAATGAGTGGATATGTATATACAGAGAAAAAAAATATCTGGAAGTAAACATACCAAAATATTTCTTATCTTGGGATTGTTGAATTGTAGGTGATTTATTTATTAAAAATATGCAACATCTCAAACAGTAAGCCTATATAACTTTATAATCAAATAAAAGTCATTTCATAAGAAAACAATAATTATATCTGTAGGGTAGAGGAAAGGAATGTACTTCAAATTGCTCTTTATAAGAGTTAATTTCAATGTATTCTGTTTACTTGCCTTGTTATGAATCAGAATCTCAATTCTTTTTTTACTGGAAATATGTCTGTCCTTTAGATCACCATTTAATATCTTGACAATGAAGAAAATTGTATAACCTAAAAAAGGCTGAATATTACTGAGCCCTGAGACCTGGATCAATGATAGCTGTAATGTGACCTCTTAAAGGAGAAGCTTGGCCTAACTTCTTTTACCCACTGATAGAAGGAATCAGATCTCCCTAATGACAACTTTCCCTTTCTGCTAGTGAACTGAGCACTCTAAAAGATCTATTTATTACTTCAGAGCAGGTTTTTGTATACTGAGAGTGAAGACAATTTTGCTATATCCAAAATGCTCAATATTATTTACCCTGGTCTAGGTAAAAAGCCCTTGCTAACCATGTTCTCATGTAAGTAGCGCCAGATCCAATTTCCTGTACTCCAGGAAGAATGATAACCACATCCTTCAACTAGAGAAACTGGATTCCGAAGTACTGTAGACACTGAAAGTATGTTGTGGGTGTAGGCAGTTGTTATTACCAGATTGGCTTTTGATAGTTGAAACATAGGCAGAATTCAGCTTTATTTTCTTCTCCTTTTAGTAGTGTTCCCTCAATTTTTTACTATTACTCATCCCCTCTTCCGAATCCAATGGAAAACTTACCCCCTAGATCTCTTTTTGTCCAGACACTTAAGAGAGCTCCTTTCTTTTGATAGTTACGTTGGCCAAATCTGTTAGTCAACTAATTCATGGAACACACTGATGGCTTGAAGTGGCTAAATTATTATACTGCTCAGGTATATTCTGCAAAGTAAAGGGAATATAGTTTTGATTAATGGTAGATAAGTTTCTGCTGGGGCACAGGCTGTCACCACCATTTCTTATACTAATTCATCTTTTATTTTCTTTCATTCAAACATCTTTATTGAACATCATTTATATACTTAGTAGTGTTTTTAGCATTGTGCTTTACATTAGATGGAAACCCTATTCATTGGACCACCCTAGTCATTGGAAACAGTGATTATCATGACCCTGTTGTGCTCAAATCCTCCAATGTGTTTCCATCATGATCAGCATGAATTCTGGGGGTGGAATGATCTGGTCCTATTTACTTCTCTTATTTTCTCTCTCTATTCAACCTTCTGTACTGCTTCAGCCCCACTGACCCCTTTGATGTTTTCAAGAACACTAAGCAAGCTCCTGCTTTGGCATGCTAATAGTTCCTGTTATATCTATATGGAATATTATTTTTACAGACATCCGTGGGGCTTAATGGCTCTTTTTATAAGACTCTGCTAAAATGTCACCTCAACAGAGAGGTTTCTCTTGATCACCATATTTAAATAGCATTCCTGATTTATTCTCTGTTCTCTTTCCTTGCTTAATTTTCTTTGTAGTGATCAACAACTGGCATATCTCTCTCTCCCCCTCTCTCTCTCTCACACACACACACACACACACACACGAATATAAGCTTCATAAAGTCAGGTATTCCTGGCCATAATATGTACTCAGTGTATAGAATATATAATATACTCTATGTGTGTTTGTTAAATGACTCTGCTTCCCATGGAGTGTCTACAATGTAGTCTTCTTAATCTTGAGTTCTTCTCTTCTGCCCAACACATAACCAAGTAAACAGAGACAGAATATCATTACCACGCCAAAAATAATAATTAAGGAGATTCAATCATACGTTCCAAGTACTTAACACAGATACAATTATTATTAGATTTACACATTCCTTTCCTAGGAAGGGCCCTGTTTGCAGGACATTTGGCCATTGTGACTTTGGTATGGCTCTGCTGTTATTTTTACATGGTGTTAATGTGTTTGTGACATATTTCAGAGACCAGGCTTGTCATTTTCTTTGAGGGGTCCCATGAATTTCTCTCTTACACTTTTCAAATGAAATTTCAGAATTGAATCAAATTTATTGTTTCAATCAAAATGGATTTGAATTACAGATGTCTGATCCCTTAAAAACAGAGCTAAAAAAAGAAAGCTTCCGTCAACTTCAGTTCTTCTTTGCTTGTCTGCTACAAACCAGAACCAAGCACTTTCTATGAGACTTTAAAAATCTTTATTATGTTAAAAACATTATGCATATTAAGCTAAACACATTATATTTGCTTATATTTGAAGGCTTGTTTCATCGAGGAAGTTGTATAATCCATGAGCAAGTTGTGGATGTTTTCTCAAAATGCGATTATAGCTCATAAAAGTGGTTTTAATTGAAAATTTTATGCCATGGAGAGCCTATAGCAATCTTAGATGCACATATCTATATCTATAATTTATTTTTAAAGATTCCCTATGCAACACTATTTTGAAATTGCTAAAGGAGTTTTCCTTCCTTTTTGTTATTCATCTGGGTAACCTAAAAAAATATTGCTGTTATATTCAACTGTTGGCACTGTTGCAGGCAACTAAAAGCTTAAGAAAATTATTCCCTTGCCTGTCCCCCCCCGCCACAAAAGCCACATCTAAAAAGGTCACAAAAGGAAACACACAATTCAAATAATCTCCATGCTGTATCTAAGATTAACTTGGACACAGATGTTTTAACTTACAGTTTGATCTGGCGTAATATATACATTTAACAAAATCCTGTTTTGTATTGCTTCTATAAACACTGACGTCTGATAAAAGTGTATTGATTTTTCTGCTGTTTAAGAGCTTTTGAACCAGTGCTTGAAGCAGGTTTTCTCCAAGGCCTAAATTAACTCTTTCAGCCTTTGACTATGGTTTCCATGTAGGAGTTTGTATGTGCGTTACAAGTATGTGTTTGTTTATGCTGGAAATGCATTAGAATGACAAACCATTTTGTGGTCTGCAATATTTTACTCAGTAGGGATAATCATTAGACTTTGTTCTTGATTTTTTTCTTAGGAGTTTAAATGATTCAACGCTATTCATTACTGCTCATTTTAGAACCATGCTGTAATCATTATAGGCCTAGGTATTATCTGAAAAGTTACTGAATAGGGGATTTCTTCTAGCACTCTGGGCATTTCAATGTGGACATCATACTTCTCCTCCCCATCCTCTGGTCTTTTGTCCAACCTTAATGTGAGGGCTCTCAAAAAAGTGGGAACATCCATTCAGTTTAAGTCTGTCTTGCTTTCAGAGTTGTTCTCACACTCTCTTCTTTGTTGGCCAACATTCTAACATGTCACAAGTTTCTTTTCTTACTTTGTGTGGGAGCACAGAGCCACACAATTGCAAGTAGGCTTCTCTATGTAAACTGTGTCTTCAGACTAGGTACTTCCTGGGGAAAAATCTCCAAATTTAAAATAGCAAAAGAAATTTCAAATTCAGCAACACCACAACCTTTGAAGCTACAGAAGGTTGCTGTTACATGGAATCTCTTATGATGGCATACAAAGAAAGGCTGTAAGTTATGTAAGGCACTAGCTCACATGAGGGCTTATTAGACTTTGTCATTTTCAACAGTCTTCAAATGAATGACTCCAACTGAGCCTCAGTATAACTTGGGTATTTTATTAGATATCTCATTTTGCAAATGATGACATCCTATCTGAGAAGGGATGAGTGGTAGAGGCAAGAACCTAAATTCTGCATTTTTTTTAAACCAGCCAGAAAGATATGTGTCTCTGAATATAATGGAGAAACAAAAATTTGATTCAATGGAAAGCTAGTTAGCTGGCTATTTGTGATACCACATTTCTTAATTTTTAAATTATTCAGGTACATAGTAAACATAACCTATAACACTGATAAGAATGTTTCTTTATCAGTAAAACACACACACACACACACACATGCACACATGCACCCCTCAAGAACAGGGGACAAAAACAGTTTTTGTCCAAACTAGAAACCTATAAGGTTTTGTACAAAGGACTGTTACCTTAAGATCTTTCTCAAATAAAAATTATAGAAAATGAAAACTGTTTGAGTACTTGCTATAAAAAACAGCTTTCAGGGGAATTAGCTCCTCAGCTCCCAAATATTGCCTCTTTCCTGGGACAGAACTTCCAAATACACATGGGCACCATAGTGGTCATTGGCGGTAACATGGCCTGTGCAGAGCATGGACAAGAAGCATGACTTGTCCAGATATCTTGCCAGAAAATGACATTGTAATGATGCTATGGCTCTTGGGAAACCCAGTACAGGTAAAGTTAATATTTATTATTAGAAAGATGATGGAGATGTTTTACATATTTTCATAGAGATTTTATTTAATTTACATTTTATAAAAGAAAAATATCTTTCTTTAGTTAGTAAGTTCCTTTAGTGAGAATAAGAAGCAACAATTAAGCTAAGAGAGCAGCCTCTCTCTGAAGGATTTGGATTTGAATCCTGGCTCTGCTATTTCTTAGCTGTGTGAACTTGGGCAAGTTCATTGTCCTTTTTGAGCTTCAGTTTTCTCACATGCAAAGCATAAATAATAATACCTACCTTTAAGGATTGTTTCAGAGATTGTAGAAATACATGCATTGACCAAGGTAACTTTTTAAAAATCAAGTACTCAATTTATGTGGGAAATGGGACTTTGGATCATTAGGAGCCTCATTGCACATATATGCTGCCAAGGAATTGTTAGTCCTTCACTTGAAATACGAATTAACAGGAATGAGATATAGGGGGCAGGGATTTTAGATCTTAAGAAGATGAATCTAAATGTAGGATGTAGGAGATCCTAAGGAAACACTTAAGTCTCTTCTTTTCCTCCCGTGGTTACCAAACCCTAGGCAAAGGAACTGCTCCCCCTATCAGTAATGTGTGAAATGTCATCCTTTCACTCAATATCTTTTCCCATGTGTCTTTGAGTTATATCTACTCATTTTACCCACCAAATTTGCTTTTATTATCTTCATCTTTATAGAGCCAGCACATCTCTACAGGAACTAGCTGAATCTGATTCTGCTTCTCACATCCCTGACAAAACTGTCAGCTTCATTTCCATCACAAAATCTTGGTAGCTCTTAAGGGTGTCAGAGCTCAATGTTTCCCATCCCAGGTTGAATTGGCATAGCTGGGGCAAAGAGGCACTGCCTTAAGACTAAAGAAGTGAGCAACTTGAACTGACAAATAATGGAGAAAATACAAATGTGGGTTTAAATTTCTACTGTAAAATACCAATTGTCTCAACATGGAAGGATTATAAAAAAATAAACTTTGACTTAACTCATTGATAGTTGAAAGTTACAGTATAAAAAGCAACTAGACTGTCTGTTCCCTTTGACTTGTGGTCTATTCTGATCATGATCATTGCATTAAAAACCTTTACATCTTGTTAAGCCTTCGATTCTAACCTAAATAATAAAGTTACTTTTTTTTAATTTAATTGATTGGAAAATTTGTTAGGCAAAAATGTATGCAGTTATTCTTTCATCAATCTATGAAGTATGTTATCCAAAGTTGATGTTATGCAGCTTGCTACCATGAAATGGAAGGCTGCATTAGCCACATTGTTATAAAATCTTTTCTTCAAAGCAAAGAAAATAAGGATTTCAAGAGAAATTACTACATTAGGATAGTGGCTCAGTGGTGATTGCATTATATTAAAAAAAAAAAAAAAGAACTTTTTTAGTTACCTGATGTTGACACTCCTTTTTTCCTTCAGACAGACTTACTTTAAACATTTTGTGGACATATTATAAGCATTTTGCTCTTTGGTAGTTAGAACATACTAAAGGCTACTTTTCCTGAAGGACATAGGGTTAAAGTATTTTTTCATTTATTTATTCAACTGATATTTGCTGAGTGCCCATGCACTAGCAGTTACTGAATAAACGGAGTCTTAAAGAAAGAAGGCCCAGCCATGTCAAGAATGGGGAGAATGGAGTTCCCAGCAGGGAGAACAGCATGAGCTGTCCCTGAAGTGGGAAAGCACTTGGCAAGTTTTGCAGCTGAAGAACAGCGTGGTTAGAGCTTAGTGTGAGACAAGGAGAATGGAACAAGAAGAGACTGGAATGCAGTTAAACACAGAGGGACTATTAACGTACATGGAACAATTGCCCTTAAGTTAAATGTCACCAGGCTGCTGCACATTTTCTGATGCATGTGATGTATTTATTTTGTGATGTTTCTGATGTGTTTTCCCCAGCTGCTTCCTTCATTGTGTTAATTCTTTGACTTTGCAGGAATTGTAAAATCTGAGTCTAGTGGCATTTCCTTTTTTTACTTTCTAAATAGTCTTCTGTTGGGCTAGAGGATCAGATAGCCAGCCTAATTAGGATTATGTCTAAACTAAGAGTAAAACAGCTATGAGTTTGGAACAGGTACACTCTCTGGGCAAAGCTGTAGGCTTTTTTTTTTTTTTTTTTT
>NW_016107664.1:1566365-1573207 GCF_001604975.1 Cebus imitator
ACTGGCTTTCCAGGAGGAAAGCTCCTGGATGATTACACCAGGCATGCAAATTTGAGTGTAGAAAATTGACTATAAAAATTCAGGGGGGAAAAAGAAAATTTATTGGTGTGGCAGCAAGGAAAATATTTCTTTTGCCTCCCAAAGAAAAAGAAATTCTGCAGGGCTTAGAGTTTGTATTTGAAAAGAGATAAATTCATTCCTAGAAATATTTTGGTATCACTGGCTCTCAGGTGGCTCATGTTCCATTCATTGGTGGTCAGAACTTTCTGGGAGCTAAAGAGGGAGAGGTGAGGAGTTGGAGGGGAGAACCTCACATATAAGGGGGGCACATGCAGTGTGATATAACAATCACTGAGCCCCCCAGCAAGTAGTGGAAATTATGTATTAGATTAATCTGTGTCTAACTTTAATGAGGATTATCTTCAGTTTAAAAAGCAAAAGTGGAAAAAAGCATCTGGGGAAAATCCTTCACACCTCTGGAATAAATTTATGATTTTAATCTCATCATATTATCCAAAAGTTTAAAGTTTTAACTTTTTCTTAGGAATAAGCAGCTAAATTGATGGTGCATCAGGTCGTTGCTGGCTTTCAATTTCGGGGATGCTGTGATGAATGAAGAATGAAGGGTGTGTCTGAGAAAAACTTGAGCCTATCTAATTATTTCCAAGTCAAAGTGTGTCATTGGTAGCATCCACTGTGCCATCAAACTCCTGAGAAAGAAGACAGGATATATGCATGGAGGCACATGATTCGTCTTGAAGTCGTTTGTCCTCTGAATTATTTGGAGAGTGGGCTGAGAAACCCCGGGACTAAGGACGTAGGGCAGAGTAACAAAAATGCACTCCATCACAGTGTCTAAGCACAAATATTCACTTTTTGTTTCAGCTTGAGCTGTGACCTCTCAAAACTGCTTGCTCAACCTTTCTTAATACCAGAGTAACTTAAAAACAAATCCCATCTTCTACCAAAACTGCTTTAGGAAGCAGCTCTTCTGGTCCCATGGCTTTGACAGGATTCATTCTAACATGGTCCTGTTTCATCCAACCAATATAGCAAATCTGTTACTTTTATAGCAGAAGAATCTGACAGGATTTTCCAGAGGCCAGCTGTGGATCTTTAGATTGTCGTCATGTTACTCAGAACAGAACAACTCTTTGAATCAAAGCCAAAGATGTCCTTGAATCATTTGGTATCAGGGCACTAATGAGCTCTGCAGACATTTCAAATTCCTTTTCCTTCCCATCCCTTCCTCCCCATCCACCTTACCCAGGTGTGACTTAATCCAGTCTATTTTTCCCCTAAGTAATAAGCTGTAACACACATACGCTCGTGCACACACAAACATATAGACATAAGATTTATAGGTGTATAATCTGTTTTGTATGGTGAAGTGAGGTTTCAAAACAGTGATTTTTCAAAAGAAGCAGCAGAGTTGTCACTGACCTATTTTAATTAATAGATATGTAGAAGTAGAGCTTTGATTTTCATTGTGTCCTGTGGTTTTTGGAAATGACAGGTTCCTTAGTGATCTGTTAAGCCAACTCTGAGTTTTTGGAGATGAGAAAACTGAAGCTCAGAGTTTGAAGAGATTTACCCAAGATCCCCCAGGTAGCATCTGGTAGAGCTGGACTCAAGCAGGTTATTGAATACTGGGTTCTTTTTCCGCTATAGCACACAGTTTGAGAGCCTTATTCACGTTTCTTACTTTCTCCATTTTTCTTGTGCTTAAAACTGTCTGTTATAAATGGGCAAGTTTTATTCACCTATGATTCTTTTTCTTGTTTTTCATGGCAAATTGATGAAATTGTGTTATTCTGAAGTCATGTTATATGAGCACATATAATTTCAGTCTGGTATGCTCACTGTTCCCTGCCTCCTACCCCACTACATCTGTGTGATGAATTCCCACTTATAACCAGAGCTCAAGTCCTCTGTGAGTCTCTACGCGAAACAAAACCTCCCCTGGATACCCACCTCCCCTCACCCTTGGCAACTGCTCCTCTGTCTACTCCAGCAAGACTTTGTATATGGAAGCATGAGCACTCCTACATTCTATTGTATTTATTTATTCATTCACTTACCTCTTTTTTATCCCCAGTTCTACAATATAGCAAATGAAATTCTTTATAGAACAAACCCCTACATAACTTAAGACTGTTTTAACCTTTATTTCGAATTTCGTTTCTGAAGATGTATTATGTCATCTTGAAGGTGGGCCTGCTGGTTTGCTGTTATTCTTGATGTTGTTGTTGTTTTTGAGCCAGAGCCTTGCTCTGTCACCCAAACTGGAGTGCAGTGCCATGATCTCGACTCACTGCAACCTCTGTCTCCCTGATCCAAGAAATTCTGTTGCCTCAGCCTCCCTAGTAACTGGGATTACAGGCATGTGCCACCATGTCTGGCTAATTTTTGTATTTTTAGTAGAGAGGGGTTTTACCATGTTAGTCGGGCTGGTCTCCAACTCCTGACTTCAGGTGATCCATCTGCCTCAGCCTCCCAGAGTGCTGAGATTGCAGACGTGAGCCACTGTGCCTGGCCAGGCCTGTTAGTTTGAGCTTCCACAAGATTGTGAATTAGCTTCCTACTTTTTAACTGACATTTATTGAGCATCAAGTACTGTGTTGCAAATAACCGTAAGGCTTGCTTTTGTAGACATTGTCCCATGAAATCTTCAAAACAACCCTGGAGAGTTAGGTTGGCCTAACTTATGTATAAATACAGAAACAGAGCAGAAAGAGGGTACATCTTTTGTAAAGTCTACTGAGTATCTAAATCTGAGATTCAAACTCAACCATTTGAACCAGTGTTTAAAATCTCTACCCCTCTACCCCTGCATCCCTCCTTATCTCATTAAGCAGATTTTTTTAGTATGCCTATACTTCAACAAGATAGAAGCAGGATTGATGGGGAGGTGTTGGGAGAAGTTTTGGAGTAAATTCTTTGGATTGTCTGCCTCAAACATATCCCTCCAAAAGTCGTCACTACCAATATGAAAGTTTAAACTGTTATACATCTTAAAGAAGAGGACTTAGGCTCCCTCAGCTCTCTGGTATTGTTGCCTTATTTTCGGTTTATCATTTGTCTGATTTAATTTCTTACCAACGTTATTTTTTGAAAAAACTAACCACTGAAAGATAGTTCCTAATTATCCCAGGATAATGAAGAAGAGGGGATGACATATTCAAATTACTAGTTGATTCAAAATGTAGAAGTTGATGTCTAGTAGCTTCCTCCCACCACATTCTTGTCAGAACTCTATTTAACAGCAAACATACATTGCATCTACTTTTCCCTCTCATATCTTTTAATCTCAGAAGTCCTTTTGGTTCATTAAGTGGCAATATGTACAATGGTAAAAGAAGCGAAAAATTTCTTAGGTTTCCATCACTTGTACCTGAAGAATTAAGAGTTTTATGAGGTTGGGTATGGTGGCTCATGCCTGCAATCCCAGCACTTTGGGAGGCTGAGGCAGGAGGATCACCTGAGGTCAGGAGTTCAAGACCAGCCTGACCAACATGGTGAAACTCCATCTCTACTAAAAATACAAAAATTAGCCGGGTATCATGACACATGCTTGTAATCCCAGCTACACGGGAGGCTGAGGCAGGATAATTGCTTGAACTGGGAATGGAAGGTAGCAGTGAGCTGAGATCATGCCACTACACTCCAGCCTGGGTGACAGAGCAAGACTGTGTCTCAAAAAAAAAAAACGAGTTATGTGTAACTGTGTAATGCTTCTCCCATGTTGTAAAAACTAGACAGTATCACTGGGTTGTGCCAAATCAGCCCTTTATAATTCACTGTTGCTCATGTTTTGTATCTATCAGTTAGTACTAAAAAGTAAAACGCAGGCCCTTTTATTTACATAAGATAAAAAATAAGACACATGAAGCTTATTGAGCTTTTTTAATAACTCAGCTCTAGTGGCAGAGCAGGAATGTGTTTAAAAGAATGAATGAAAAGTGATGAGGTTTTGAAAAGGCAGTAGAGAAAGAAGAAAGGGAAAGGGGTCTGCCCTCGCCAGAGGAAAATGTTTCTTCAATATGGTTTGCTTAGAAGCTATTTTATCCCACCAAAAGAATAAAAAGTCTCTCCCACGTGTTGAGAGCAGGGAACATGTGAGTCAGGGAAATCGGAGGTTCTTGGAGACTTAAGTGTTACTGCAGACTTACGCATGTGAAAGGTGGGCATGGAGCATGGCTGTTCAAAATGTAGCTACTGGTCAGAGTAGTCCAGCTGGTAAACCCGACCAGAGGCAGGAGTTGCCAGGATTGTCTTTGATTTGTATAGGTAACGACTTGGCTGAGTTTTGTTAGAGCCATTGTTTTCAAATATTTTTCTTATCATTTGAACTCTTTTATCAAATAAAATATCAATATATAAAACAGATAGTAGCAGAGGTGCTCTGGTTGCAGTAGGGGAGAAGGCCTGCCTCCTAAGCTTTACCTTCCCTCTAGTAGCAGATGCTCAAGCATCAGATTTCCCCAGGAAATAATTCAGAAACAATACAAGGAAAAGTGATTGGTGAGATCCCTTATCATCCTATTTTTTGGGAGCCACAGGGAGTGATGCTCAGACTAGCATAGCCCCAGGCCAGAAGCATCAGGATTACTGGGAACTTCTTAGACATGCAAATTCAGAATCCAGATCTCTTAGGTGGAGCCCAGCAACTGTGTTTTAGTAAGACCTGTGTTTTAATAAGACCTGCAAGTGTCAAGACCACCGAAGTCTGAGAAACATTACTAGAGCAGTAGCTCAGATCTTAAGCTTTCTCGGATCCATTGTGTAACTGAATCCTCAGAGAAACAGGCACCACTTGCAAGGATGGAAACATCTATGAGAGAAAATGCGGCAGGAGCTAGAAAAGACTGCGAAAGCTACCGAAATTCATGCATGTTTACTCTGAGTGGAGAAGAGAGGGAAGGAAGATTGGGTGGAAGCATCCCAAGACATTAGTTCTAATATCTGCGCATCTTGTAATTGGTCTCCATTATTTGTAATTTCTCTTGCAAATGCCGTATTTTCCTGGATTTTTTTTTTTCTGTGGCATGTTGGGGGCAGTTATGTAGAGTAAATTTAGATTGTTTTCTAGTCACGAATGATTTTTTCTGGAGACTCTGTATTTTGATATACTCCCCTGAAGAGTGCTGTTTTTTTTAAAATAGTCATTTCATTTTGCTGGACTCAAACTGTCCAGCAAAAGAACTAATCTTGGTTTAGTTCTTTTAGCTTTAGCTATCAGTGCTATGTGCACATCACAAGGTCAGCCACAGTTGGAACAAAATTTGTAGACTCTGCATTTTGGGCTGTCTCCCGTCTGGAATTTCCCCTTTGCTTTCCGGTAGCTGTAGTGTCCTTGATTTCTATTCTCTGGTTCTAGTAAGACTGTACTTTTTTCATGGGGGTTTTATTCTCCTCTCGTGGATCTGACCATTTTTTTGTTTATTTGTTTCTATTTTTTTGCTTTAAGTATCTTGTGGTTTGGTATATTCCGATTCATTACTGGAATGTGTATGCATATGTAGATTTTCATATGCCTTTATTATTAACCCTTTCTTTAATCTTAGTGTTTTGTCCTCAAATTTTACCTTATTTTGTTATTAGCATTGCTACTTCTACCTGCTTTTTATTTGCATTTGCCTATCTCTTAACTCATTTATTCATATTAAATCTTTATTGCTTTATTTTAATTTTTAACATCTAATTTGTCAATCTTTTTAAAAATGAGATAATTATGGCCATTCACGTTTATTTGACTGATGATGTATTTAGGAGTGTTTTTCTCCATTTTACTTTACACTTAATATTTATTTCCTTCTTTTCTCTTTAAAAGTTCTTTTGATAATTACCTAAAATTGTCTTTATTTTATTGCCCTTGTTCAATTAGTTTTCTATTCCATTAATGATTGTCTTTACTTTCCAGTATTCATAATCTTACCCATATTTCTCTGTTCTCACATGGAATCAAGAAGTTTCTTTTGCCAAAATACTCTATTCTTGCCGGAAGATACATAAAACCTATAGAAAACCTTTTCTATCTATTTCTCTCTCCCCATACACTTATCCCAAATTCCTAGGCTGCACCGAGGTAATATATTTTAAGTTATAGAGAATATTAACATTTCTCTTAAGGTATGTCTGTTTTATCTCAGGAGTCTTTACTTAGCATGCATTTTATACATTTTTGGATAGTCTGTTGGTGTATCATTCCTAGATTTAATTATATGTGCATAACATGTGCATACGTATATATGTGTATCTGTATTTATTTCTCATAAATGTCTCTTCCTTGCTTAATCTTCTCTTTTCTTGAGGCTTCTGTTCATATCTATTATTTCAATAGGTTTTTTTTTGAGTATTTTCTTTAGATGAATATTTGGGTCATTTATTAAATGAATAGTTGCATATCTAAAGATTTTTTTTTCAAGTCTGATAATTGGTGGAGGCTCTTTGGTTCACAATTCTTTAGAAAATCTATAGGTATTACTTTGCACCTTCTAACTTACACATTTGCAGATGAGAAATTTGATATGTATACATGTCTAATTCTTTTCTCTTCCTATAAAGAAATTGTTCTTCCAATCTGGAAAATTGTGAGATTTTGTTTTCAAAACTTTGAATTTCAAGAACTTTAGCATATATGCTCAACTGTAGCTTATTATCAATTCCATTTACAACTCAGTTCAATCTGTAGCCTAAGTCTGTCTTCCTCTTGAAGCAACTTTCTTTTATTGTTTAATTGTTATGTTAGAGGGCTCCAGGATTAATCTTAAGATGAGTTATTTTTCTCTCGTGATTTCTCTCTCTTTGCATGTTTTCTCTTTGATTTTCTTTTTTTTTTT